>NW_019154146.1:16341839-16493510 GCF_002288905.1 Enhydra lutris kenyoni | reverse complement strand
CCCCCCGCGCTCTATCTTCCCGTCGCTTTGGATTCACTTCTCCGCCCGTCCTACCTTTCAGAAAGTGGTTGATTTTCTGTTTCTAGAGTTGCTGTTCTTCTCTTCGATCTCCCGTTGGATCTGTAGGTGTTTGCAATCTTTAGATAAGCTATCTAGCTCATCTCCCGCTACCTGAAGTAGTCTCAGCTGCTACTTCTCCGCCATCTTGACTCGATAGGTAGATTTTTAATGAGCAGTGTCTTTAAGGCAGAAATTGCCCCACCCGAGGACAGTGCCCTTGGTAGCTGGGTCTGAACCATTCTCAGTTATGATTACAACTCAGATCCGTTCTCAAAGAAACATCAAATTCACAAAAATGATCAGAAATACTGTGCATGTGGGTTACACTTGAAGTTCCCAGCATAATATGCTCTCCCAAAAGCATATGGGGGAAAATTAAAGGAATTAAAAATTGAACAGAAGTTAAATATTGGGGCACCTGGGTGGCTCAGTTGGTTAAGCATCTGCATCTGGCTCAGGTCATGATCCCAGTGTCCTGGGATCGAGTCTTGCGTTGGACTCCCTGCTCAACAGGGAGCCTGCTTCTCCCTCTGCCACTGCCTATCTCTCTTTCTCTCTCTCTCTGTCTCTCATGAATAAATAAATAAAAATCTTAAAAAAAAAAAAGTTAAATGTTGAGATACATTTTGTCAGCTAGTCCAAAACCTTAAAAGAATATTTGTTTTCCTGAAAGGAGCAGAAGATACATTTCTAGCTATATTCCTTCTATCCTGAAATAGAAAAAGCATGAAATATGTGTCCAAGACACTGTATGTATTAAGCAATAAAATGTATGTATTACATTACATTACAATGTACATTACATTACATTACAATGTAATGTAATATACATACATTACAATGTATGTATTAAGCAATAAAAATGGCTGAGAACTTCTGCTCTATCAAGGGTACTTTGAGGACAGGTTTATTAACCATACCTCCCTGGGATTCCACAGGAGACACACAGAGAAAATCGAGATGATTATGTTGGTCAATCTAATGGCCACTGTATCTATTTCTATAGTAAAATTTGGCCGCATCCAAATTATTAATTACTTCCAAATATTAATCTAGCCTAATTGCCTGGTTGCACCATTATATTTATAATACGAACTTTTCTGATTTTATAATTAGGTTTTTTTATAATTAGATTTTATAATAAGTTCCTGCATACAGCAAATACTTTTTGTTTGCCTCCTCTAATCCATTTTCCTTCCCCTGATCACAGTCCCACCATAGAAGTGTCGAGAAGTTACTCCTGAATTCATCAGTACTGATGATACTCTTTGTAGAAATTCCATCTGCTTTTGGTACGAGGCCTATTGTTGCATTTAAAACTCAGGAAATTGGAAAGCTTGTATTATTTAGGGGACGTGAGGGGGAAACAGTAGTATTTTCATGGAAGTTGGCAAAAGATAGGTCAGGAACATGGGGCCTGACAAGGTATTCAACCAAAATATTACAAGTCCTATGTCATGAATATCAAAGAGGAGTGATCAATTCTAGTTTTTTAAAATTAGGTACACATAACTACAATAAAAATAGCAAACACACAGTGCTCGTAAGTGCCAGGCACTACTCTAAATGCTTTACCTTTACTCAAATTTACCCCAACCCTTGAGGTAGATATTATCATTATCCCTGACTTGATAGATGATAAACCTGAAGCGGAGGGGTTGGTAACTCACTTCAGGTGAGTCTAGACGAGTTACTTAGATCCCAAGGGACAGCACTGGGACTCCCACAGGATGGTCTGGCTGGGGACCCTGCGCTGGGCAGGCTAAGTCTAGCCCTCTCTTTTGCCTGTTATGCGGCTCACTCTAGAAGTCCCTGCACTGTGCTTTGTGACCCTCATGCACCAGCGCTGGAAGCGGCCAGGGTCCCCACTCATTCAGGAAGCCATAAAAGTGGAGGGAAATGTGTTGTCCCGGTTAAATTTAGGCTCCCTTGTATCGTTCTGCTTTTTCATTTGTTTGTTGCTGGATTTTTCCCCCTTATCTCTGCTCTTCTGGTTGGTGTAGACAAGCCCCAGGTTTTCCTCTATTTAAAAAGCTCTGGATGTGAAGTTAGTAAACAATTTACGTGAGTGAACATATGTTACGGAAGTGGAAACAGCTGGTGCTGGGGAAGCTGGTGGCCATGAGTTGTTTTTATGTGGGGAGTCATTGGAAAAGCTCCCAAACCGGGCCTGGATTGTCCTTCATGGCTCCTGCGAGTTCTCCTCCACCCGACCCCTTCCTTACTCCTCCCATCCTCCCTCTTATTCCTCCTTCTCTCCTCCCACCCCTTCCCTCTTATTTTCTCCCCTCCCCATGCCCCTTCCTCTCCCCTCCTCCCTCCCCTTCGCATGCCCTCTCCCCTCCTCTCCTCTCTCCTCTTCTCTTTCTCGCTTCCCTTACTCTCCCTTCCCCTCTGCTCTCCTCCCTTCCCCTCCTTTTTCCCCTCTCCATTCCATTCCTTCCCTTGCTTACACTTGAAAGTTGAAAAGCACAAAGTCTTTCTTCCACAACTTCCTCTCCCCTGCCCCGCCTTTTTGGATGGAGTGGCTATGACCATTATTTTGTCTCCAACCCCACAGGATGCACAAATGATAAAAAGGAATCCAATGGGCTCTGTGACCCAGGGAGTCTGTGGCCTGGACAGCCGCTACTTGCTGCCTCAATCCAGGACAGCACCTGGTGGGCACCCGGGCAGGGGAAGCCCAGCAAGGGATGCATGTGAGGATGGGGTCAGAGGGCCATGAGAAGCCCCTCACAGGGCCATGCACTCAGGGGCTTGACTGGAATTATAATGACAGCGTGAAACCAAACTAAATGGTTTCCTCTTGCTTAATAATAACAGGGACAATATTAATAGGACAATAGTAGCAAACACAGAGCTTCTTATATTCCAGGTTCTATCCGAGGTACTTGATATATGTTAACTCCTTCCTCATAACAGCCCTGTGAAGTAGGTATTACACATGAGGCAGCTGAGGTACAGAGAGGTTAAGTAACTTGCCCAAGACCACACAGCCAGTAAGTAACAGAGCTGGAACTCAAGCCTGGGCAATGCGACTGCAGAATTTGAGCTGCAGCTGGAGATGGCTCGTTCTTGTGCCTCACTTAACCATCACAGAAAAGCAAGCCACCTGACAAATTGGCACATTTGCTTCCCAGGATGGCCTGTGTGTAACACACTCAAGGATCCGTGCATGATGGGATCTTGTTCTCTGATTCTGATAGTTTCACACACAATCACGAGGCTGGATGAAGGACTCCGCTAGTGAACACGTTTTGTCTACACGTGTGTTTCCTCTGGGAGCTCTGCTAGCCTTATTTGAGAAAGAGTACTGGAAATGCAAGTCACCTAGTCATTTACTCAATCACGTGTTGTCTACTGTGTGTCAGGACTGAGCCAGGTTTAGATATATAGGAAGAAAAGACTTGGTCCAGTTGAGAAGACAACCGAGCAAATATAAAATAGAATAACATAGTGGGATAAGAACTATCAAAAGGGGGGGGGGGACAAGATGGCAGGGAAGTAGGAGGAGACGCCTTTTCAACCTGTACCCTAAAGTGAGCTGATTACCTACCAAAGAACTCCGATCACCCATGAAATCAGCCTGAGATCAGAATTACACACATCTGGATCTCTACAGGGGCAGAAGACGCCAGTGGGCAGGTAAAGCAGAGTGGGAAAGGCGGACTGATATCCGAAGATAAACAAAAGGGGGAGGGAGCCTCCAGAGGTGACCGCTTGGAAAGTAACACCCCTAATACGAACGAGAGTGCCCTGCGACTGGGGACCAGCAGTAACTTGGAGACTGGTTGAAAGCACTCACAAGAGCAAAGGATTGTGGGGGGGGGGGGGAATTGCGGGAATGGGGCGGCTAGGGACAGGGGCTTAAGTCCCTGGTCCCAGGACAGCCTCCCCTGGCGCGGAGCCAGAGAGAGTGCGGCGGAGAAACCAGGTCTTGGTCCCTAAGCCCCCAGCGCGCCCGAGAGTGCGTGGGTTCTGGCCCCTGTGAGGGGATGGGAGCCACGCCGGACGGCAGAACGCATGAGCCCTGCTACAGAGCCTGAGATGCGCGCGCCCCTCATCCTCCCCTGAGAGAGGTACAAAGGCCCAGCCGGCGCTCTTTGACACGCACCCTTGTTTCAGAGCCTGAGACGCGCGCCCCAAACTCTCCCGAGAGAGGTGCGCGAAGGCCCAGCCTGGTGCTTTTCCTCCTGCTCCCTGTTCTCAGAGCCTGAGACGCGCGCGCGACCCACGGCCTCCCCTGAGAGAGGTGCGCACAAGCCGGGCGCTCTTAGACCCCGAAAGACCAGGCACTCCCAGCCCAGGCCGGTGGGAAAATCTCAGTGTGCGATCGCTGCTCGGAACCTCTCTGGCGGTCCGGAGCTGCCCAGATGGCCGCCGCTGCCGTGGTTTTGGGTACAAGCAGAAGATCCTGCGTCCCCAGGGACCGCGACTCGGAACCTGCTCTGCCAGCGGCCAAGGGGGGATTTATATGGGCTCTGCAGCACCCACAGAAGAACAGACTGAGGCTTCTCTCTGAGAGGGAGGCCAGGGTGCAGTTTGCTTTCCTCTAAACCTACAAAAACCATCAAAAGCGGTCAAGGCGAGAGGGAAAAAAAAAAAAGGTGAACAAACATAAAAACCTCCAGAGAACAAAAGCCTGAGAAAACCGGTTTCCTCGGAGCCCACCCCCTTGAGGGGGACTGGAGGACTTAACTCAGGGAACATCATTGACTGAAAACCCACGTGGCAGGCCCCTCCTCCAGAAAACCAACCAGGAAAGAAAAAAGAAAAAAAAAAAAAGACTACAGGAGAACCACCACCACTACTTCATAGGACAACTTTTATTTTTAATTTGTTCCCACTATTCTGGCTCATTTTTTTTATATAGATAATTTTTTAACCTATTTACCGTCACAGCGAGCTGTCCAGTACATCAAATTCCATAATAACCTTCTAACCTGAACTGTTTGATACATACACCTGTGTTTTTCTTTTGCATTTCTATTTTTTGAATTTTTTTTATTTTAGTTTAGTTTAGTCTAGTTTATTCCTTTTTTATTTTTATTTTCTAATATTCATATAGAATTAAACTTCAAAGTAATCCCCTTTCCCCAATCAATACTACCCCTATAGGTAAACCAATTTTTAATCCCCCTTTAGCCTAGGAAAGTTGAGTCCTTTAACAAAGCTATCAAGATACATCCAGGAAGAATGAAAACAACCTTCCTCGCCCACACTGAGAATTTATAATCACTCTCCCATCTTTTTCTTCCACCACTGTTTCTGTGTTTTTGTGTTTGTCCTGATAGTATATAAATCTTACACTTGGGGTTCTTTTCAACAAGGTTCTTCCTTTATTTGCATATATATTTTTTTTCTCTTGTTATATACTTTTATCAGTCTTTTTGTTTGTCTGTTTTTGTTTGTATACCTCATAAATCTTACCTTGGGGCCCATTTGGGCTGAACCTTCTCTTTCATCTTCCCTTTCTTTCCTGTCTCTCTCTCTCTCTCTCTCTCTTTTTCTTTTTCTTTTCTTTTCTTTTTTCTCTCATTTGGGTGGGGAATCCTGATTGCTCAGAAGCGTTCCAGGGTGCACCCAGACTGCACCACGGTCGATACAACCAGCTACATCTGTTCAGTCATCTCTCACCAAAATGACTAGGAGGAGGAATGCCCAACAGAAGAAAAATACAGAGGATGGACCTTCTGCAACAGAGCTAACGGCTATCAACATAGACAATATGTCGGAAAGAGAATTCAGGCTAACAATTATCCAGGCAATAGCTAGGTTGGAGAAAGCCATGGGTGACCAAACGGAATTGATTAGGGCCGAGTTGAAAGCGACCAGACAGGATGTTCACAATGTTAGGGCAGAGCTAAAAGCTACCAGGGCTGAGGTTCACAATGCTGTCAATGAGTTCCAATCTAATCTAAATTCTCTCAAAGCTAGGGCAACTGAGACAGAAGACAGAATTAGTGATCTGGAGGACAAACAGAAAGGATCAAGAGGAAGCCTGGAACAAACAGCTTAGAAACCATGAAAACAGAATCAAGGAAATAAATGACGCCATGAAACGTTCCAACGTCAGAATTATTGGAATCCCTGAAGGGGAGGAGAAAGAAAGAAGTCTAGAAGATATAGTGGAACAAGTTCTTCATGAAAATTTTCCCAATCTCGCGAATGGAACCAGCGTTCATATACTAGAGGCTGAACGGTCTCCACCCAAGATTATAGATTCCAGAAAAACATCAAGGCACCTGATAGTCAAATTGAGGAATCATAATTGTAGGTATAATCTCTTGAAAGCCGCTAGGACAAAGAGGCTCCTTACTTACAGAGGAAAGCCCATCAGAATAATGTCAGACCTGTCCACAGAGACCTGGCAAGCCAGAAAGGGCTGGCAAGATATATTCAGGGCACTAAACGAGAATAACATGCAGCCAAGAATACTTTATCCAGCAAGACTGACATTCAAAATGGATGGAGAGATAAAGAGTTTCTAAGACCGGCAAGGCTTAACAGACTATGCAACCCCCAAGCCAACACTGCAGGAAATATTAAGGGGGGTTCTATAAAAGAGGAAAAATCCTAAGAATAGCATTGAACAGAAATATAGAGACAATCTACAGAAAGAAAGACTTCAAAGGTAACATGATGTCAATAAAAACGTATCTATCAATAATCACTCTCAATGTGAATGGCCTAAATGCACCCATAAAATGGCACAGGGTTGCAGATTGGATAAAACGACAGGACCCATCCATATGTTGTCTACAAGAGACCCATTTTGAACCTAAAGATACACCCAGACTGAAAGTGAAGGGATGGAGAAGTATCTTTCATGCCAATGGGCCTCAAAAGAAGGCTGGGGTAGTGATTCTCATATCAGATAAATTAGGTTTTAAACTAAAGACTGTAGTCAGAGATACAGAAGGACACTACATCATTCTTAAAGGGACTATCCACCAAGATGATCTAATAATTGTAAATATCTATGCCCCCAATATGGGAGCAGCCAATTACATAAGAAAACTGTTAATCAAGATAAAGAGTCATATTGATATGAATACATTAATAGTAGGAGATCTTAACACGCCTCTCTCAGAAATAGACAGATCATCGAAGCAGAAAATCAATAAAGAAACAAGAGCATTGAATGACACATTGGACCAGATGGACCTCATAGATATATACAGAACATTCCGCCCTAAAACAACAGAATACTCATTCTTCTCAAGTGCACATGGAACCTTCTCAAGAATAGACCACATACTGGGTCACAAATCAGGACTCAACCCATACCAAAAGACTGAGATTATTCCCTGCATATTCTCAGACTACAATGCTTTGAAACTGGAGCTCAATCACAAGGAAAAGTTCAGAAGGAACTCAAACACCTGGAAGCTAAAGACCACCTTGCTTAAGAATGCTTGGATCAACCAGGAGATCAAAGAAGAACTGAAACAATTCATGGAAACCAATGAGAATGAAGACACTTTGGTCCAAAACCTATGGGATACAACAAAGGCGGTCCTAAGGGGGAAATACATAGCCATCCAAGCCTCCCTCAAAAAAATTGAAAAATCCAGAACACACCAGCTGTCTCTACACCTTAAAGAACTGGAGAATCAACAACAAATCTAACCAACTCCACACATAAGAAGGGAAATAATCAAGATTAGAGCTGAGATCAATGAGGTAGAAACCAGAGATACAGTAGAACATATCAATGAAACTAGAAGCTGGTCTTTTGAAAGAATCAATAAGATCGATAAACCATTGGCCACACTAATCCAAAAGAAAAGAGAGAAAGCCCAAATTAATAAAATTTTGAATGAAAAGGGAGAGATCACAACTAACACCAAGGAAATAGAAACAATCATCAGAAGTTATTATCAACAGTTATATGCCAATAAGCTAAGCAACCTAGATGAAATGGATGCATTCCTGGAAAACTATAAACTCCCAAAATTGAACCAGGAGGAAATCGACAACCTAAATAGACCGATATTGAGTAATGAGATTGAAGCAGTGATCAAAAACCTCCCAAAAAACAAGAGCCCAGGACCTGACGGATTCCCTGGGGAATTCTACCAAACTTTCAAAGAAGAAATAACACCTATTCTCCTGAAGCTGTTTCAGAAAATTGAAGCAGAAGGAAAACTTCCAGACTCTTTCTATGAAGCCAGCATTACCCTGATCCCCAAACCAGGCAAAGACCCTACCAAAAAGGAGAATTTCAGACCAATATCACTGATGAATATGGATGCTAAGATTCTCAACAAGATCCTAGCAAACAGGATCCAACAGCACATTAGAAAGATTATCCACCATGACCAGGTGGGATTCATTCCTGGGCTACAAGGATGGTTCAACATTCGCAAATCAATCAATGTGATAGAACAAATTAATAAGAAAAGAGAGAAGAACCACATGGTCCTCTCAATTGATGCAGAAAAAGCATTTGACAAAATCCAGCATCCGTTCCTGATTAAAACGCTTCAAAGTATAGGGATAGAGGGAACATTCCTGAACTTCATCAAATCTATCTATGAAAAACCCACAGCAAATATCATCCTCAATGGGAAAAAGCTTGCAGCCTTCCCATTGAGATCAGGAACACGACAAGGATGCCCACTCTCACCACTCTTGTTCAACATAGTATTAGAAGTCCTAGCAACAGCAATCAGACAACAAAGAGAAATAAAAGGTATCCAAATTGGCAATGAAGAAGTCAAACTCTCTCTCTTCGCAGATGACATGATTCTTTATATGGAAAACCCAAAAGACTCCACCCCCAAACTACTAGAACTCATACTGCAATTCAGCAACGTGGCAGGATACAAAGTCAATGTACAGAAATCAGTGGCTTTCTTATACACTAACAATGAAAATACAGAAAGGGAAATTAGAGAATCGATTCCATTTACTATAGCACCAGGAACCATAAGATACCTGGGAATAAACCTAACCAAAGAGGCAAAGGATCTGTACTCGAGGAACTACAGGACACTCATGAAAGAAATTGAAGAAGACACAAAAAGATGGAAGACCATTCCATGCTCTTGGATTGGAAGAATAAACATTGTTAAAATGTCTATACTGCCTAGAGCAATCTATACTTTTAATGCCATTCCAATCAAAAGTCCACTGGTATTCTTCAAAGAGCTGGAGCAAATAATCCAAGAATTTGTATGGAACCAGAAGAGACCCCGAATCGCTAAGGAAATGTTGAAAAACAAAAATAAAACTGGGTGCATCACGTTACCTGATTTCAAGCTTTACTACAAAGCTGTGATCACCAAGACAGCATGGTACTGGCATAAAAACAGACACATAGACCAGTGGAACAGAGTAGAGAGTCCAGATATGGACCCTCAACTCTATGGTCAGTTAATCTTTGACAAAACAGGAAAAAATATACAGTGGAAAAAAGACAGTCTCTTCAATAAATGGTGCTGGGAAAACTGGGCAGCTATACGTAGAAGAATGAAACTCAACCATTCTCCTACACCGTACACAAAGATAAACTCAAAATGGATAAAAGACCTAACGTGAGACAGGAATCCATCAGAATCCTAGAGGAGAATATAGGCAGTAATCTCTTCGATATCAGCCACAGCAACTTCTTTCAAGATGTGTCTCCAAAGGCAAAGGAAACAAAAACCAAAATAAACTTTTGGGACTTCATCAAAATCAAAAGCTTCTGCACAGCAAAGGAAACAGTCAACAAAACAAAGAGGCAACCCACGGAATGGGAGAAGATATTTGCAAATGACAGTACAGACAAAAGATTGATATCCAGGATCTATAAAGAACTCCTCAAACTCAACACACACAAAACAGAAAATCATATCAAAAAATAGGCAGAAGATATGAACAGACACTTCTCCAATGAAGACATACAAATGGTATCAGACACATGAAAAAATATTCATCATCACTAGCCATCAGGGAGATTCAAATTAAAACCACATTGAGATATCACCTTACACCAGTTAGAATGGCCAAAATTAGCAAGACAGGAAACAACATGTGTTGGAGGGGATGTGGAGAAAGGGGAACCCTCTTACACTGTTGGTGGGAATGCAAGTTGGTGCAGCCACTTTGGAGAACAGTGTGGAGATTCCTCAAGAAATTAAAAATAGAGCTTCCCTATGACCCAGCCATTGCACTACTGGGTATTTACCCCAAAGATACAGATGTAGTGAAAAGAAGGGCCATCTGTACCCCAATGTTTATAGCAGCAATGGCCACGGTCGCCAGACTGTGGAAAGAACCAAGATGCCCTTCAACGGACGAATGGATAAGGAAGATGTGGTCCATATACACTATGGAGTATTATGCCTCCATCAGAAAGGATGAATACCCAACTTTTGTAGCAACATGGACGGGACTGGAAGAGATTATGCTGAGTGAAATAAGTCAAGCAGAGAGAGTCAAGTATCATATGGTTTCAATTATTTGTGGAGCATAACAAATAGCATGGAGGACATGGGGATTTAGGAGAAGGGAGTTGGGGGAAACTGGAAGGGGAGGTGAATAATGAGAGACTATGGACTCTGATAAACAATCCGAAGGGTCTGAAGAGGTGGGGGGGTGGGAGGTTGGGGGAACCAGGTGGTGGGTATTAGAGAGGGCATGGATTGCATGGAGCACTCGGTGTGGTACAAAAACAATGAATACTGTTATGCTGAAATAAATTTAAAAAAATGATAAAAAAAAAAACCGTCCTTCTCCTTATGAAAAAAAAAAAAAAAAAAAAGAAGAACTATCAAAAGAGATAAGCCCTGGATGGCAGTTGCTAGGAGAACCTCTCCCACCTGTCTGGTAGGCACAGCTGAGGCTGGGGAGGGCAGCCCTGGGGCGGGGGCAGTCATTCAGGAAGAGATGGTGTTATGTCTCATCTCAGAGGATGAGCAGGTGTTGAATTATCTCTCCATCTTTCTGGTTGGAGCACCAGAGCATGCCGTAGTCCTTGAGGGGACACATTTGATTGATGATGCTACCTGACTTATCATCTGCACCATGAGTGAATCCATACATTAATTTTTCTCTTTTCTGACACAAGCCTTTACTACACATACATAGGTGGTAAGTGAGAAGTGTATGAGGCAGTATTACGCAGTGTTTTTCAAGGTCGGTTAATGAAAAAAATCCTAATTACTGTCTGTTGTGGGCTGAATTGTGCACCCCCCCCCACACTCCCCAAATTCATACATGGAAGCTGTAGGCCCCAGTAGCTCAGAATGTGACTATATTTTAGGGTAGTAATTGAGTTAAAATGAGGTCAGTAGGGTAGGCCATAATCCAATATGACTCGTGTCCTTGTAAGAACAGAAGATTAGGACACAGACATGCACAGAGGAAAGACCACGTGAAGACAAAGGGAGAAGATGATCACCTATAAGCAAAGGAGAGAGACTGCAAAGGAAACACCGAGCCAACACCTTGACCTCGCACCTCTAGCCTCTGAAATGGTAAGGAAATAAATTTCCTTTGTCAAAGCTACCTAGTTTGTGGTATCGATTATGGTAGCCCTCAGAAACTAATTTGCAGCCTACCCTCACTAACCCGCGTGGAATTAAGGTGTCCCTTGTTGGATCAATGTCAATCAGGAGAAAGTCCCGGTGGAAATCACGACGGTTGGTAAATGGGGGATTCAGAGAAGAGAAAGTCACAGTTCCTTGTCTTAAGAAGCTCTCTACCCTGAAACGGCAAGCCAAAAATGGCTGCTCCTACAGACCTGGCCTCTTGGCCTGATGCGGCATCCACAATGTTGCGAGCTGGGCCTTCTTTTAGCCCGGCCCAGCCAAAAATTTTAAAAAGAGATTTCACAAATACGTATGTATAGCATGGATAGCAGAATTCAAAACCCTTCAATTTGTATGTAAGTTAAATTTAATGAGCTTTAATACCACTTCATAGCAAATATTTTCTCTAGGAGTAGGACAATTCCTTGCTTTTGGAGAGCAGATGAACAGACACTTGGAATCTTAGAAGCTTCCTAAAGCAGTGTTTCAAGGTAACCCTTGAGCACATTGAGCAACTGAGTTGGCTGAGTTGTTTTTTTCTTTTTTTCTAAAATAGTCAAAGAGAGAATTGTGCTGTTTTTCCTAACCTAGCATGACTTAGAAGCTGATTATAAGCCACTCTCCCCAACCACTTATTTCTAGTAATAAAAAATTAGCAGATGAGACAGGGCTGTTTATTAGCTAGAAATCCCATGTAATTACAGTGATAAAGTAATTTATCTTTCAAGCTAGGACATTTTTCAAAGCGAAAGAAGTCACTATTAAAAATCATGCCAGGATACAGTCAGGACCCAGGGTTGTTCTAAGCAGACATGCAATCATTGTACTAGACAAACAAATATTTTTGCCCTAGTTACAGCTGTCACTGAAGAATCTTCCAGGGCATTAGCTCATTGTTTTTTAAATCATAAAAATCACAAACATCCTTTTTTTCCCCTTGGGACAAAGTTATTTGGATAAGCTGATGATACCATGTAATTTTAATTCTTCCCCAAGCTTGGCCATGTGAAGAACTTCAAGTTTGGGCACCTACGACTGAACATCTTGTGTGCTGGGCCATGCTGCTGACTAAGGAAACAGCAAGTGGAACAGAAATAGAGGTGGTTCAGGGGTCAGCTCTGCCACTCCTCAAAGCCTGATCACCTGCTTAGCTCTAGAACATGAAGGTTGGACCAGGTTTCTACAATCAGCCAAGGCTCTGTCATTCCCATAGAAGGGGGCTTAGCAACAGCAGTGGGGCTTGGATGAGGCTGGGGGCCTCATGTGAAGCTGCAGTTATAGCACACTTTTGTTGTTGTTGTTTTAGAGGAAGGTGGGAAGGGGCAGAGGGAGGAGAGAGAGAATCCCAAGCAGGCTCCACACCCAGTGAAGAGCTGATGACGGGCTTCTTCCCACAACCTTGGGATCATAACCTGAACCAAGTCAAGAGTCAGACACCCAACCAACGGAGCCACCCAGGTGTCCCTACAGCAGCACGTTTTTTATAAAATCCCCAAAATAGCAATCATCCGTGTTAGAAAATGGGAAGGGGGTGCTGATGCCGGTGGTCTACAGCATCTTCAGGGCTACGTACACAGTTCAGCCCTAAAGTTCCACCATCCTTCTATGGATCTAGGATTTGGTAAAAAATAAGCCTAGTGACAAAAAATAAAAGATGAACATGGACTACAAGATTGGAATGAATCTGAAATGTTGAAATTCTTAGAGAAAAATAGAACATTTGGATAATTACCCAGAATCGAACACCTGAAGAGGCATAAATGATCGCCCTAGTAACTCTTTCTCATTAAGCAAAAGCCTCGTTTGCAATGAATATAATGAATTTTAGAATATAAAAAGTGGTGTAGGCTTCGGTCAGAGATTTCTATTGTATAATGTATAAAAGTGCATCTCAAAAGTTGAAAATTATGTTTTTCACCCACTTCTTAGAATGGCGAAAAATTAGAGGTGCTATAGTAACTGGTGACACAAAGGCTAGCAGGAACGGACACTTATATGTTGGTAGGAGAAAGACCTGTTTCAACCTTTTTTTTTAAGTTGGCTCCGTGCCTAGTGTGGAGCCCAGTGTGGGGCTTGAACTCACCACCCTGAGATCAAGACCTGAGCCAAAAACAAGAATCTGACGTTTAACCAACTGAGCCACCCAGGTGCCCCTCAACCATTTTAAAAATTGTTTATTATTTTTCCAACCATTTTTAAAAATAAACTTTTAAATTGAGGTATGGTTTCCTTACAATAATGTATCCATATTAAGTGTACATTTGGATGAGTTTTGACTGATACACCCATAAATCACCTCCATGATCATATAGAGCATTTCTTTCAGCCCCAGAATGTTCCCTTTGTCCCATTCCAGTTAATTCTCCCAACCCCACCACCCCAGGCAACCATTGGTCCATTTTCCATCACCGTAGATTAACTTATCTTTTCTAGAAGTCACATCAGTGCAATCACACGTATGTATTCTTTTGTGCCCTGCTTCTCTCACTCCCTCAGTAGAAGGGTGTTAAGAGTCATCTGTGTTGCTGCATGTGTCATCGTATTGATGAGTAATGGTTTATTGCATAGATAAGCCACAGCTGGCTTACCCACTCACCTGCTGATAGACCTTTGGGCTGTTTCTAGTCTTTATATATTATAAACAAAGCTGCTATGAACATTTGTGTACCAGTCTTCGTGTGGATGTATGTTTTCTTCATTTCTCTTGGCAAACAACTTGGCAAACTCTGAAGGTTAATGGCTGTGATTCTTAATTTTATGTATGTCTCATTTTTTAATTGTGTCAGTGACCACAGAGTGTCCAGATTAAACCTTATTTTTGGATTGTCTGGGAGGGTGTTTCCAGATGAGATTAACATTGAATCAGTAGATTCAGTAAAGCAGACTGCCCTTCCCAGCGTGGGTCGGTATCCCCCAGTCTGTTGAGGGCCTAAATGGTGTGAAAGGTGGAGGAAGGGAAAATCCATCTCTTTCTTCTGCCCCTCTGTGTGAGTGAGGACGTCTCATGTCATCTTCCCTGGCCCTCAGACTGACATCTGCTCCCAGATCTAGGCCCTTGGACTCAGACTGAATTACACCACTACCTATCCTGGGTCCCAGCTTGTCCACAGCAGATGACGGGACTTCTCAGCCTCCGGAATTCCTGTTTTCCGACCTGATTGTCCCCTTTACATTCTCACCAGACAATTCTAATGATGGGTAGTAGGGTCCCATTGTGCTTTTAATGTGCCTTTTTCCATGATGATTAATAATGCCAAACACCTTTTCATATGTTTATGAGCTTTGGGGAAATATCAGATCAGGGTATTCTTTATATATTTACATATGTTCTAGAAAGAAAATATTTTGGATGATATACAGAGAGAGAGAAAGAGAGAAGCTATTTCTCTCAGTCTGTGACTTGTGGTTTTTTTATTGTATATTTTATATTTAAATTCAATTAATTAACATATTGTGTATTATTAGTTTCAAAGGTAGAGGTCAGTGATTCTTCAGTCTTATATAACACCCAGTGCTCATTACATCACGTGCCCTCCTTAATGTCTATCACCCAGTTACCCATCCCCCAATCCCCTCCCTCCAGCAACCCTCAGTTTGTTTCCTATGATTAAGAGTCTCTTAGGGTTTGTCTCCCTGTCTGATTTTGTGACTTGTGTTTTCATTAATAAATTGTTTTAGAGGAATGGAAATTTAAATTTTGATTAATTTAATTTTGATCCATTAGATTGAATTGAAAAGATATATACATGCGTGCACTGTGAGCTAGGGATCAAAGTTTCTCCTTTTTTCCCTTAAAGATATATAATTAATTAAAACCATTTATTGAGGGGTGCCTGGGTGGCTCAGTGGGTTAAGCCTCTGTTTTCGGCTCAGGTCATGATCCCAGGGTTCTGGCTCTCTGTTTATCGGGCTCTCTGTTTATCGGGGAGCCTGCTCCCCCTGCCCCTGATACATTATTCGTCTACCTAGTGTCTTTTTTCTGTTCCAGCATCCCATCCATCCCATGACATTTAGTTGTCATGTCTCCTTGGTTTCCTCTGGGCTCTGACATGTTCTCAGACCTTCCTGCTTTTTGATGACTTTGGCCTGCATTGTTTATATCCTTTGGCCCTGCTCACTGCCCGTCCTGAATGTCCCACTCCACTTTATAATGGATTGCTGCTAACCTAGCCAACCTTTTGGCTTGTGAGTCTTGCAGGTCCCTGTTCAGGATGGGCAGCCCTGAACATGTAGACACTTGATGCCACATGGTCAAGTGCTCTGTGTTTAGCAGAGGCAAGTAGCACACCAAGAGCTGGTTTCCCAATGCTGTAGAACTCTGTCCTACAGAAGGTATGATCTTTCTCCAAAACTCTGGGGTCTATACTGAAACTCTTCTATCAGGGCTTGCCTTCAGCTCTACGAAATGACTTTTTCTGCCACAGATATTTCTAGTACCATGGTGTCTGCTGGATCAACTGGCCTGTGTCAGGGATTCTCGTACTTCTGTGCGGACTTATTCAGAACCCTCTTGTGCTTCGGGTCTGATTCATACCTTGGAGACTTTCATGGTACTTAGTAAATGGATCAGACAGCATTCTCAAATGTGACATATACTGGCTGTGGAGCCAGAAGCCTCCTGCCAAGAACTGTGCTGCCTTCTTAGTGTTGATAAGTAACAAGTGCCATAATTTGTCCTTTAATTTCATGGGACTTCCTAGCACACTGATAAACACTTCCCTGATATGACAGATCCCTGAATCTTCATAAAGTCTGCCTCCCACCTTCATGGAGCACACCAGGCCCTCCAATCTGCTAGGGACTTCTTCCTCATTTGGTTAATATAATGTCACTGGTATAAGACTGATATGATGTTCTTTGGAATGTTCTGGGGTTCAAGTCCCCTTGGATATATCATGACTGATGGCAGGAGAGTTAGCCTAGCTCTGGGGCAACACTGTAAATATATACTCTTGTCTATCCCCTGTGAATAAGAGCTGTTTCTGATCCTGGAATAGACTAGAAAAGAAACCATGTCCCAATGCCATGGTGATATTCCACAAACCCAAGGCTGTGTTGATCTGCTCTAGTAAATACACCACATTGGGCACTGCAGCTGCAGTTGGGGCAGGAAGAGAGAGACTGTGGCAGAAGATGGGACTGAATGAGATTGGCAGCAGTGTCGAGGGAGCCTGAAGGGCTGGCTGGGTTAGACTTCTGCCTGAACACAGTGAGGAGCCCTTACAGGTTTGTAGGTCATGTATTCCATCCCCTGACTAGTTTCAAACAGAAACTCTTTGCTAACATGGAATAGCTTCTAAATGCACCATCTCTAGGTGGAATGGGTGCTGTGTGCTGAGATGGCCGCCCACCTCCTACCTCCATGATTGAGACACGTGTTCTGCTGGCCTCCCAGCTATACCCAGCCGCCATTATTTCCAGGACAGACGTGCACTTGCAATCCTCCATGCCTTCGTCTTTCTTGGAAACATCTCCTCCACATCCTATACCTTCAGATTTTTTTTTTTAGATTTTATTTATTTATTTGAGCGAGAGAGAGAACATGAGAAGGGAGAGGGCTGGAGGGACAACAGACCCCCTATGGAGCAGGAAGCCTGATACAGGACTCGATCCTGGGACTCTGGGATCATGACCTAAGCCAAGACAGAGGCTTAACCAACTGAGCCACCCAGGTGTCCCCGCCTTCAGACATTCTATTCACTCTACAAGATTTCCTTAGGTGTCTCCTCTCACCCCAGATAGGATAAGCCTCTTCCTTCCATTTCCAGAGCATTCTGTTCGTAATGTGAGTTTTGGAGGACAGAGACCCTGTGTATCACATTATGGCTCTTCACTTCCTTGGTCCCTCTGTCAACACTCTGGTCACAGTCTAGGCCATGACTCCTTTATCTTCATGTCACAGTTTTGTGTGTGCCTAACACATGTAGGCATCCAAGGAACAGTTATTGAATTAAATGTGTTATTAATTAAATTTGATTCTGATTCTAAGACAGGTAAAAAGAAAAAAAAATAGGGCCTGAGATGCACACATTTATCCTTTCATAAAATATGGATTTGTTATCACATAACAAAAAGAAGGGTTCAAAGAAGACCTTTTGTGCTGATATCGTTTGTTTTAAATATAAACTACAGATTGAAATGCATACATAATTTGCCTATTTCTGCATTATGGACCAAGTATGTGCATTTTAGACAACAAACGAGACATTTAACCAAGCCAAAAAATTGCTCATTATATTGGTGAGACCCAACTTGCCACTCACTTTAAGGTCCTAAATCTTGGTGATTTAAACATGGTAGAAGGGTATAGGGTGCATATTTCTCTCTGAAAGTCTAAGTGTGGGCAGTTAAGGGCTTTTGTGATGGTTCTGGGATCATCTGGGCCATAGGTGCCTCCAATTTTCTGTTCCACCAACTCAAAGATCTGGTCCTTAATCATATGGTCCAAGATGGAGCACAGGCCATCATGCATCTGTGGCAAAGCTGAATGGGTAATGAGGACAAGAAGTGGCCTCTGTCCCCTAGAACTTGTGGATATTACTACCTCTCCTATCCCACTGGCCAGAACTTAATTATGTGGCTACAAACAGCTGGCAGATGAGACTGGGAAGTAGGGTCTATATTTAGTATGGCCATGTGCCCAGCTAAGTATTGGTCCTATTACTGAAGAAAATGGGGGAAAATACATATGGGGGCCCACTGATATCTTTGCCACATGCACGCATACCAAAGAGAAAACACAAGACCAGAAAACATTTTGTAAAACAGTACATTGGAGGATGCCAGCTTTTGGGAAGCTGTCTTTGTTTGTCTTCATTTCTTCCACTCGCCCAAACATTAAGTCTCCCACTTCCATTTCCTGTTTTCGTGTGTGAGACCATGTGTTCATCAGAGGCTCTACAGTCTGGCAGGCTCACTCCACAGAGGATCTTAAAGATTACTTTGGTTATTCCGGAATGCATCTAATTTGTCCTACATGAGCCCAACGTTGAGCATTCGATTCATTTGGCAACAATAATTTATTTATAAATAATCATAAACCTTTCCTTACATGTTTTGGTCAGCTAAAACTAAAACACTGGTTTGCTGAGAGTTTAGAAAAATGACACTAACAATTTGTGAAACAGAACTGGGGACATAGGTGGGAGGAGGAAATTGAAGTTAAGAACTATTCAAGTGGTTCTCTTGGAGAGCTTCAATTGCCAGGGGAGTGGGTTTTCCATTTCTTTCTCTTTCAACTGGGAATTTTCATCACTTTCATAAACCACATCAATGCCAAAAGGTTTGGAGTTTTTAAAAAAAAATTTTTAAGGGCGGGGGAGAAACTTCTATCAGCTTAACATTACCCTTAGTGCTGTGGGAAATATAAGGAACAGTTATTTTCTAGACTTTAGGAAAATGAGAAGGACAAGGGTATGGATTTAGCTGGGATAAAATAAGCTTAGCTACAGTAACAAATAAATTGCAAAGTCTCATTGACTTAACACAGCAAACATTCCTTTCTTACTCACCATCCAGTCTGGGGCAGGTCTGTAGTACTCTCTATGTCCCAAGATTGCCATCTGGAGCTCACATCCTTTACACTTGCCATTGGAAGGAGAAGGGTGGACTGTTTCTAAGGGCCAGGTCTGGAAACTTCTTTTGCACAGTACAGAGTTCAGTCACGTGGCTGGAACCCCAGTGCCAGTTCAGCTGAGGTGGGAAGCCTAATGTCCCTGTGTGCCCAAGGATAGGAAACGGTGTGGCAGACACATGGCTATGTCTCCACCGCACCTGGAGTTAACTCCCAGCTCTGGAGCTTTTTATCTTCATGATCATGGGCTGTTCACACAGCTTTTCATCCTCCATTGTCTCATAAAATACACACAGTATCAGCTGTTTGGATGAAAGTTCAGTGCTTGACATCTAGGTCTTCAAGAAATACCAGTTTTCTTCCTTTTATTTTGAAGCATCTGCAGTCTTGGAGACAATACTGAACATATGTATCCAAACCTAGAAGCATCTCTGATCTCATCCTAAACACTTCCTGCTTCCAAGCACCTGAGAGTGATAATTAAAATGAAGATTTCTCTCCCCCTCGCACCCAGACAAGAACATCAAAGACAGGAATCTCAGAGGTGGGCCTGAGAAACTTCACCTTTGTATTTTCTTCCCATATTACTTTTTTTAAAATTATGATAAAATATACATAACATAACTTACCTGTCTTTGCCATTTTTAAGTGTAGAGTTCGGCAGTGTTTCCATTCATGTTATTGTATAGCCAATCTCCGGAATTTTTTTGCTTGCAAATCTAAAATGCTGTGTCCACGAAACAACCCTCCATTCTTCCTCCCCCAGCCCTGGCAACCAACCTTCTATTTTCCGTCTATGAATTTGACTACTCTACACACACCATCTAAGTGAAATCCCACAGTACTTGTCTTTCGTGACTAGCTTATTTCAATTAGCAGAATGCCTTAATTTTCATCCCTGTTGTAGCATCTGCAGGAATTTCCTTCTTTTTTAAGGCTGAATAATATTACAGCGTGTATGTGTGTGTGTGTGAGTGTGTGTGTGTACGCGCACGCGCGCACTCGTGCACGCAGTGTATACAGCACATTTGCTTAGTCATTCATTCATCTATGTATACTTGGATAGTTTTCACCTCTTGGCTCTTGTGAATATTGTGAATATATAAACCTGGATATACAAATATCTCTTCAAGATCCTGCTTTCAATGGGGGGGGGGGGGTAAATACCCAGAATTGGAATTTCTGGATCATATAGAAATTTTATTTTTATTTTTATTTTATTTTTTTTGAGAGAGAGAAAGAGAGAGTGTGTGAATGGAGTGGGGTGGGGCCGAGGGAGAGGGAATGAGAGAATCCCAAGCAGACTTCATGCTGAGTATGGAACCCAACAGAGGGCTTGATCTCACAGCCCTGAGATCATGACCTGAGCTGAACTCAAGAGTCAGATACTTACCTGACTGAGCCACCTGGGTGCCCCTATTTTTTAAATTTTTTAAGAAACCAGATGATTCTTGTACCCATCAAAGTTTGAGAAACACTGGACTAGAGGACATGAAATGTTACAGTCAAGTCCCCAATTTGTACAATAAGATAATAAATACCATGGGGGTTAGGAAGAGGGGACAATAGAAAGAATTAACATGGGAGGGAAATGCTGTAGAGAAAAGGTGAGGATGGAGAGCAGCCTCAACCCTAAGGTTGAATAAAATGAAATGCAAGGAGAAGGCAGTGTAGGTGGCATAACACAGAAGCAAGTCAAGAAAGAGGCCATGAGTGAGCAGTAGCAAGAGAGAAAAATCATCCTGGAGGCTCATGGGAGATAAGCCTATCAGGAGGGGTTAGTTAGATGATTGCAAGCCTTGAAAACCATGCAGATGGATTCAGATTTAATCCACAGTCCAGGCAACTCCCAATGGCTCTTGAAGAGAAGTGACATATGATAATTATCAGATCATCATTCAGGAAAATTAATATCATCAATAAAATAGCATTAAAAGTACATTTCTATATAAATTCTATTATAGTAATTATTTCAATAAAACTACATAAATTGTTACTGTAGGATTATAAATGATTATAAGCGTATAACTATATGGTCCCCCTCTGCCCACCAGAAGCCTCTAACAGAATACAGGTATAAAGAACAACTAAAAATATAAGCAGCATCTTCCACCATACCTGGCAGGAAAAACAATCTTTCTGTCTGAATGGGATAAATAATATGAAAATCTGTGCAAGGGAAGTGATGTGTCTTCAGGGTTTTATGCAACCACTAGCCAGAGTTGTGGTAGTTGTGGCATTTGAAACGTATGTGTATTAGAGGTCCACCATCTACTGGTAGCGTGACAGTGAACAACCAAACAACTTTATGTGGTGGTTTCCTCTTCTATGAAATGGTGACAAGAACAGAACCCGACTCACAGTTTCTGTGATTCTTTAGTGAGTTAAGGTATGTAAAGCCCTTCACACAGAGTCTGATGCTGAATAACAAATAAATGCTTATTAATGGTGTTATTTGTATTCTCTGAAGAAATAAATGAAAGTTAATAAAATAATTTCCTGTTCCAACAAGAAATGATCAAGCATCAGAAACTTTCAAACACATACTTTGCCTCAACTGATTTAAGAGTTGAAGGTATTCCCCACATGGATTTTTCTTATCTGGAACAAAGAAAATTTAAGGCATTGTTTACAAAATACCTAAGTTTTTTTTTTTTAAGATTTTATTTATTTATTTGACAGACAGAGACCACAAGTATGCAGAGAGGCAGGCATAGACAGAGAGGAGGAAGCAGGCTCCCTGCTGAGCAGAGAGCCCGATGTGGGGCTCAATCCCAGGACCCTGAGATCATGACCTGAGCTTAACCCACTGAGCCACCCAGGCGCCCCAAAATACCTAAGTTTTAATAGTCCTCAAGAGGAATTAGAAGGCTTACTTTTTTCTGATCAGTCCAATTTTCCATTATTTTATCCTTTTTTTCTGATGTTTCTATGCCCTCCATCTTATTCTAAACAATAAGGACCTGACTGAGAGTGAGAATAAAAGGGTTGATTGGGCTGATAAGTCTTGGGGACAGAAACCAACTCTGTTGTGTTCAGTCCTAAGTTTGTGCCTTGATTGGTCTCCTCCCACATGTCTGTGCCTCCCCTCGCCTTCCCCCGCCCCCACCTAACATGTGGGAGGAGACCAATCAAGGCAACAATGGTTTCTGACCTCCCAGGCATCCTTCATCACAACCATCAGTTGCTGCTATTACTAATTCAAAGGAGCAGATAATGATTCCATGAAAGATGGCAGATCATTGCATATGGCAGCTTTGACAGTGATGACCTCAGGAAAACCTTCTGAATGAAAAGTCTGATTTGAGAGAATTATATTGTACCCCCAATAACCACACAGTTTAATAATTTATGAGCCAAAGCAGAGCCAGGAAGACTACATGGTGACAAAAGGAAGAGGAGCAGGGCAGGAAAGAGAAAAGAAACCAAAAACACAAAACAAAAACAATAAACTAGGTTTTGCCTCATGAATACACTTCTAGGCATGTGCACATTTTAGAATGACACCAGTTTATCAGGGAGAAGTATTTGCTGACTGGGTACTGGTCATAGATGTTTCTCAGAAGTAATCATCATTAGGAAATATTTTGAGAGTTTATAATCAAGCAGGGAGTAGACGAGGTTGTCTGTTGATGTGACCGAGGTTCTTGGGGCCAAACACTCTGTATTAAGTCACTGAGCTGCTGTAACCTCCCGTGGAGCTCCTGAAGGTCATTGGGACATGAGGCCCTAGTGGATCAGGACTCTCCAAATTGCATTCATTCATGAGTGTTTATGAAAGAAAGCCCTGTGGGGGCCACGCAATGGTCTTCAGGGCCAATGACTGCTTCCACGCTTTGACTGTTGAGGCTCCCATTTGGGTCAATGATAGAAAACTCTAAGAGCTCTAGATTCCTTTATGAAACAAATCAAATCCCTGAAAAGGTAGTGAGAATAAATATTAGCAGACCTGCAAACCCTCTCTCTAAAAATCCCAGATAAGGACCCTAGGACTTGACTGGGCCACTGGTCACCCAGGCGCGTCTAAGCCACAAACTGGGAAGTGGCAAGAAACCAAATGTCTTCCCTGTCCCTGCAGAGAACACTGGGCATCATAAAAGAGCACTGCTTTCTTTGATGTCCCAGTCAGGATTATCACTGTGTTATAAAACAGAGTCATGTGAGTTTGGGAGGTCCGATGGTTTTATGTGTCAACTTGGCTAGGCTGTAGTACATAGATATTCAACCAATTACTAATCGAGGTAGTTCTGTGGAAATACAGTTGACCCTTGAACAATTCAAAGGTTGGGGCACTGACCTCCACACAGTGGAAAAATCCAGGTGTCAGTTTTGAGTCCCCCAAAACTTAACTACTAATAGCCTATTTTCTATCAGAAGCCTCACTGATAAAGTAGATGAGCACATACTTTGTTATAGGTATTCTATACTGTATTCTAACAATAAAGGAAACTAGGGGAAAGAAAATGATATTACGAAAATTGTAAGAGAAAATACATTTACAGTACTGCACTATATTTACCAACATAGTAGTGAAGTTTATATCATCTGTTTATATCTGTTGTCACTACCTATACCGATACTGTCTATGTGACATAAATCACTGTAGACATTATATGTCCTACTGACACTAGACATCCCAAATGAAAAGATTACATAAAAAAAGAAATTTGTACTTATTGACAGGTAGAGTGATCCATGCATTGATAATGAAGAAGCAGCAATACAACTGCTTTCTGGTAGCTTAGTGTAATCAATACAATTGCTTCAAGGTAGCCCAGCCTCTACACTGATGAATGAATCATAAAATTTTAATGACATGTGGCGTAACAGTCAGAGTCATCATACAATATCAGAAACATTGTGATAAAAAAAAACCCACTTACTTGTGATGATAGGCTGATGCACAATTTCTCCAATTATAAAAGAGACATACCATACTGTAATGTAATTCTTTGAAAGCAAAGATATAAAACAGCAAGAAAACAAATACATTATTAATTTTATATAAAATGTCACTCATTTTATGCCTTTGTAAGATTAGGCTCCCCACTTCCACACAAGCCTAGCATATGATGTTCTACAAGATGAATACTTAGGGGATGGTGATGATGACAAGAAAACATCTCACACATTTTTATGGCTCACTAATATTCCATTGGTTATATAAACCACATTTGCATTATCCATTCATTTACTGATGAGTTAAGGTACGTAAAGGTATGGACACTTGGGTTGCTTCCATATCTTGCCTACTATAAATATAATTCCAATAAATGTTCAAGGATGCATATATCATTTTGGATTAGTGTTTTCATTTTCTTTGGGTAAATACACAGTAGTGGAATTGCTGGATTTTACAGTATTTCCACTTTTAATTTTTTGAGGATTCTCCACACTGTTTTCCACAGTGGTTGTATCAATTTACATTCCCACCAACAATGCTTAAGGGTCCCCTTCTCTCCATAACCTCACCGACACTTGTTATTTCTGGTCTTTTTGATACCAGACATTCTGATAGGTGTGAGGTGATATCTCACTGAGGCTTGGGTATGCATTTCCCTAATAATTAGCAATGTTGGACCTCTTTTCATGTGTCTGTTACCCATCTGTATGTCTTTTTTGGAAAATGTCTCTTCAGGTCCTCTGGCCATTTTTAATCAGATTTTTTTTTTTTTTTGGTGTTGAGTTATATGAAAAAGAATGAGATCTTTCCATTCACCACAGTGTGGATGGACCTAGAGAAAGAAAAATGCCATATGATTTCATCTATAAGTGGAATCTAAAAAAAAACAAAAAACAAAAAACAAATGAACAAACAAACAAAAAACAGAAACAGACCTATAAATACAGAGAACAAGCCGGTGGTTGCCAGAGGAAAGACAGATGGGAGACAGAAAAAGGGGTGAAAGGGAGTGGGAGATACAGGTTTCCAGTTATGGGATGAATAAGCCATGGGGATGAATGGTGCAGCATAGGGAATATACTCAGTGCTATTGGAATACTGTTGTGGGGCAACAGGTAGTATCTATGTTTCTGGTGAAAATAGCATAAATGCAGAGTTGTCAAATAACTACATTGAACACCTGAGACTAGTGTAACATACTGTGTCAACTCTACTTCAATAAAAAAAATTAAGCCTTATACAGTTCTTGCCAGACAGTTACTTACTAGATTTTCACACAAAGACACACGCATATACAAGATAAAATTTTACTCACTGCATGGCATGATGAGTATCTGTTCATTAAATGCAAGTGGATCATCATAAAGGGCTTCATCCTTGTCATCTTTGAGGTGAGTTGACTGAGGAGGAGGAGGAGGAAGAGGAGTTGAATTTGCTCTCCTGGGAGGTGTCAGGGGCAGAAGAAGGGGAGAAGGTGGAAGGGAAAGAAAGCAGGAGAGGCAGGCACACTAAGTGCAACTTTATGGAAATAAATCATCATATCTGCCTGACTCTTTTGCTTTTTTGTTTCTCTAAAAATGTTTCTCCATGATGTCAATCCTTCTTTTACCATTTGCTTTAGTTTCCATGCCCATATCATAGAAAGACCTGTGTCCTAAAAGAAGTCAAAAGCAATCTTGAATAATCGAATGTTCTGCTGGAAGATCTAATGTCAATTTGTTTTCTGGCAACCTTCTTCTAGGTCTTCTTCCTCATCGTCTGGAACTGGTTTGGAAGCACTCGTATCCGTCAAGTTATCTTCTGTTAATTCCTCTGGTGTTGTGTCTATTGGCTCTTAAATTTCTCCAAGATCCATACCTTAAAATCCTTTGTTCCTCCTACCAACATCTTTTTGCTATATCTACAATCTCTTCCATGATTTCCTTAATTGGCCCCATCATAAATCCTGTGAAGTCATACACACCCTCTGAACACAGTTTTCTCTAACAAGAATTCATTGTTTTGGACTGGTGGCTTTCATGGCTTTTTCTATAACAGTGATGGCATCTTCATTGGTGTAATCCTTCCAAACTTTCATGATGTTCTCTCTGTCGTGGGTTCTCTTCCATACCGTTGACAATCCTTTCCATAGAGTATCATGTGTCATGAGACTTAGGGATCCTTATGAGTCCCTGACCTAGAGGTTGAATTGGAGATGTTGTGTTGGCAGGCAAGTAGACCACTTTGACACTTTTGGTGTTGAACTCACAGGGTTCTTTCTGGGTGGCCACGGGTACTGTTCAATATCAAAAGAACTTTAAAAGGCAGTCCCTTACTGGCACGGTGCTTCCTGACTTCAGGGACAAAGCACTGATGGAATCAATCCAGAAAAAAATGTTCTCATTGTCCAGGCTTTCTTGTCACACAATCAAAGATTGGCAGCTGGTGTTTATCATTTCCCTTCAAGGTTCAGGGGTTAGTTTGAGAGATAAGGGCAGTGTGATCATAAACCCAACTGCATTTCCACAAAACAATAGTCTATCCCCTCCTGTCTCAAATCCTAGTGATCACTTCGCTTCCTTGCTTGCAAATGTTTTTTGTAGCTTTTTTTTTTTTTAAATCCAGAATAGGGCACTTTCATCTGCATTAAAAATCTTCTCAGACAGATATTCTTTTCTCTCAGTGATTTTCTTAATGTCATCTGGAAACTCATCTCAACTCATCTTTTGGCTGGAAGAAGCTGCTTCTCCTGTTATCTTGATATTTTTTAAGCCAAACCTCTTTCTAAAATTATCAAACCATCCTTTGCTGGCATTAAATTCTCCAACGTTCATTCTTTCACTTTGGCTTTAAGTTGTCCTATACTGTAATGACTTCGCTTTTTCTCAAATCATGTTAGAGTCTATGGGCATGTCTTGCTTATAACAATCTTATGCTCTCATTTTCAATATTAGATAAAATGGTATTTCATGTCTGCTGGCGGGCTTATGAATTTCCTTTTCTTTTCTTTACAGTTTTCCTTATGCTGGATTCATTTATTTTGAAATGGTGGGCAACCAAACCTGCAGACATTGATCTATGGCACCTATCAAGCAATTCAACTTTTCTTGTAATGTCATGTCATGTCTTCTCTCGCCTTCGTGGGAGCACTTCAAACATCTCTAGTGGCACTTTGTGTAGGTCCCACGGTGTTAGTCATGTTTTGCCATATTGTACTAAACACAGTGAAAAATACACGAGAAGCATGCAGAACAATTTTTACTATGATATACAATTTACTGGAGAGACAGATTGCTCATATGGAGACGATTTATGTCACCATGTGTTTTAACGGGGTACTTGGAACACTTGAGCTCATTGCAACAGCAACAGGAGGTGGCTATGAAATGATTACAGAAGTAGCACATGTACTCTAGTCAATTCGATGCAGTTATGATTTAATACTGTGTCTTTACATTTGTTCACATTTCTCTTGGCAGTAAATGGCACCATGTATGATCTGTGTTTGTGTGCCTAAGTTTTTATAAATTTCAACTTCTTAGAAGAGATTTGTGTCTATTTTATTTTGAATAAAAATTAAAATTATTTCACAAGTCTAAAAAATAATCAGGGGAATTCAAAAGATGGACCACACTTATGCATTTCCTTCCATAATTAATGCTCAAATCAGGTCCACAGTTGTTCAA
The DNA here is from genome assembly GCF_002288905.1 of Enhydra lutris kenyoni. NCBI lineage: Eukaryota > Metazoa > Chordata > Mammalia > Carnivora > Mustelidae > Enhydra > Enhydra lutris. The sequence goes on along the minus strand of NW_019154146.1, from coordinate 16,465,787 downwards.
ATATATACATGTGTGAGCACCAAAGTCCTGCTAACATATGCAAATGCTTGCTTATCTTACCTGGCTGGCTTGAACACATTTCCACTGGAAAACATAATTCTTTTTACATCTATTTTCAACATAACAACATAAAGGAAGCAGAAATACTTTTAACCATCGGGTTTGCCAATCTCTTCCTAATCCTCCCATGCTCTGCTATAAGACCCAGCCCTGCTTTCAGCCCCATCCCACAAACTCTGTGTGGTTTTCCCCAAAGACATTTTCTGCTCCAGTTGGTTCCATCCCCTACCCCAGGAACCAAACTTAGTCCTACCTCCTTCTCCATCTCAGGTGGAAAGCCAATGGCATGAGGTCCACATATGGCCCCAACATCTGTTTCATGCAGCCTTAGCATCAAGCTCAGACATGAACTTGGGGTACTAAACTTGGCAGTAGCCTGGCCTGACCTACACTTCCCATAGGCTTTGAATCTGCCATCCTTGCCATCTGTGTTCAGATTGTTCCATTTGCTTGGTCTGCTCTTCACCCTCACATGCTAAGTGTCCTTCAGCATCCTGTCAGGCTCTCCTGCTTTCCACGGCCAGCCCTCTGTGTCTTAGGTGCCATTTCAGGTCATCTTGGATGGGAATGAACTTTACGGCTTGGTCCTAGATTTTCTTCCCATTTATTCTTGTTACAGATCATCCTTGGCTTTGAGCAATTCTGGTTTCCTCTCAGGGACATCCCGTCTATACATATTTTGACATCAATAGCCATGTAAATGTAAAAATCTTCTTTAATTCTTTGAACTCACAAGATGAGTACAAATAGACAACAAACATAGGGTGATCACTGTTGTTTTCAACAGTGGTGTTGGGTTGTACAGGACAACTTACTCATCTAGGCTGGGTGAGCCCCAGTGTGAACTTGAGGTCGTAGCTGAAGAATTTAAGTTTGCATCAAGTTGTTAAGGTAGAATGATTGAACTGTAGAAGGGCTCTTTCTGTCTACCCAGTGACTCAACCCAAATCAAAAGACATGTTCAGGTGCCCCTGCTCAACTCCATCATAACCTCAAATGACTTTCCTTTGTTTGATGTTAGGAATTTGCTCCAGTTCTGCCTTAGGTCCTCACCTTGCTGACAGAATTCAGAATGATTCCTGTTTCCCTGTTGTTTCCTGAAGGATGAACGCTGGCCTAAAATCCCTTTTGTCAACAAGTCTGGAAGGAACCCGTCTTCACGTGAGCGCTCTTTCCGGTCCTGCCGGGGTTGTTTGTCACCTCAAAGGCCAAGGCAGGATGTTTCTCTCCACAGTTCCTCAGGGCCTCTCACCCCTCAGCTGTCCTTGAAGAACTAAATAGGAATGATGTAATGTTCTAGAGGTCTCCTAATCTACAATCAAGGAGAATGAAATAGCTCCCCAGGCCTGTGTGTGTATAGATGCACATATATTTGTGTTTGTGATTATACACATGCTTGTATCATATATGCATACATATATTCACGTGTGTGCATATATTCATGTATATGTATATATAAATTGTGTCTGTGTGTTTGTGTGTATTTAGAGCTTTATCTATCACTATAGTCCTACGTCAACACTTCCACAAAATTATTCAGCTCACTGCTTAGGGCAACTTCCCATTTTTGTGTGTCTGTCCTATAACAAGTAACACTCCTGTGTCATGTAATCCTGGGGAATGAGTACTGTTTTGTAGATAAGTAAGCTGAGGTCCAGCTCACACATGTCTGGGCTGAGACAGGACCTCAGACCCATCTGGCTCAGAGCCTTTCTCTCCATTTCCTCTCTTGCTCCTTACTTGAGTTACTTCTTGTGGAGAAGGCTCTGTCCCTTCCTCCTGAATCTTCCTGTCCTTAAGATCCTGCTAAGCTTCTGTTTCTTCCTGAAATCCTCCTTCCCGCAGTTTTCAGAGTTTGCAACTTGGTGGGATGCTCAAGCTAGCTCAGACTGGCTCACACGGACTCCAAGGGCCAATTGTTAGTTAGCATCTCTTCCTGTTCCATGTTTGGGGGCATCACATTGGGAGCTTGGACTTGGCCATGGTGGGGATATTTACACCATAGAAAAAACTACATCACAGCTTCCCCCATGGGTTGTCTACCACTTGACCATCTTCTAGATGGGTTTTTGACCTCACTCCATACTGCTCCATACATCCACTGATGCCAGTAGAGTCCTCCAGTCAATTCTACTGGTCTCTCCCAAGTGGCCTTCTTTGGAACATGATGTGCCATTAAAATATTTATTAATTCAGTTGAACTGAATGGCTAAAACCAAATGCTAATAAAATAATGTAGAAGAAAGTTCATTTAGAGGATCTTTCTCACTGTATGTTCCTTGGTTCATCTGCCTCCAATCTCTACAAAAATGCAGAATTCTGCATCCCACTCTAGAATCAATAAATTAGAATTGGGAAATGGGGTAGATTTGAAAATCCACATAGTTCTAAACTGCTTTAATAAACAGCAAATAGTTTGCATGGTTCAAAAATTAGTGTACAGAAGCATATATACAGCAAAACATTTAGACTACTCCCCTAAGTCCCTCTCCCCAGTCACCCTCTTGCCTCCTTGGCCCCTGTATTATCCTCTTTTTCTTAATGCAAGTATGCACATATATTCTTGCTTCCCCCTTTCTTGCAAAAGATATATATATCTGCCACCTGTTATTTAATTTTTTCATGTAACACTAAATCTTACAGCTCTCTCTATGCTAGGAGTAAGTAGATAGATATTTCCATCACATTTTTTAATACTGCATAATATTCTATTGTGTGGATCTACCATAGTTTAATAATTAGTCTCTTAATGCTTTGCACTTGGGTTATTTTCAATCTTTTGTTATAAACAATGTCACAATGAATGACTCTCTGCCTCTGTCACTTGTTATGTGTACAGGTGTCTGTGTGGGACAGATGACCAGAAGCTGGGTTTCTGGGCCAGAAGGTAAATGTACCTGTAATTTTGTTAAATATTGCCAGAAACTTCTTCACAGGGACTAGGCCAACAGTGCACGAGAATCTCAATTCCTCCCTTAGTGCTGCTGAAAGAGAATGCCACACATTTGCCAATTTGATAGGTTAGAATGGCATTTTATGAGTTTTGATGTGTACTTCTTTTTTTGTAAGTGAAGTTGAGCATCTTTTCATGGTTAAGGTCAAGTAATCTAGACTTTTAACAGAATCCTTGGGTAAGCCTTATTATGTACCTGGCTCTTAAAGTTTCTGGTCCAAAGCCATAGAACCTGAGGGAAGAAGTGGTGAAATAAACCCTGATATTAAGAAGTGGATTCCCATCCAGCTGACCTTCTGAAGACTAATAGCAGCCTCCCCCAAGGAATGGTCTCCCACTGGCACATGGTCCATCAAAGGCTTAAACCCCAAAATTTACCTAACTCCATCCTAAGCAGATAAGCTAACAGATTTTGAAAGATATAGCCCATTATTCACTTCTAGTCTAGATAAGAAGACGTTAAGGGACCTGGAAATGCTGGCTGAAGACGGGCTTTCTTTGGCTGTTGTGTTCCATTCTCTCATTTCATGGGAGATGGGAGTATACACTTCCCTTATGCCTCACACCTAGCATAAGGCTTCGCAGGACACACTTGAAAGGTTTTATATGAGTCTCCAGAGTTTGATGGGCATGGGAATGGATATTTGATTCACACTGAAAGAGTCTAAGTATGGGATGCTGTGGCTGCTTTGGGTCTATATATTCTAGGGTGAGTGGCCACCCCAGTTTGAAAGATCTCCTGAGATGTGAGACTTCAGTGCCAACAATAGGACAAAACCAGAATGGTTGGTCACCAAGAGTAAGGCAAAGACATTTTTTCCAAGGAACAGGACATGGACTCTGAAGATATTACCTAGCCACGAGTCATCCTGACAAGAGTCCTATTCCAAAAGAGCACCTGGGAGGGCAAGGGATCCCAACAGAAGGTTCAACAACCACATGCCAGGCCTGCATATGAACCACAAGCAGCTAGACTGAGAAGCTTTGTCGGCACAAAGAACTGCAATGAAAAGAAGCCCAAAAGCACCCTGGACGCTTTTGGATGCACTTGGATGTCTAGCGGAAGGCGCCAATGGCAGGTCACACCTCTCCTACTAAGGATTGTCCCCTTTTCCTTCTGATCCCTACGGTGGCCACTGGGATGCCCTGACACAGGATGAAGGACTTAGTCCCAGCTGCTGGAGTGCTGCTGACACACAGCATTCAGCTATCGGCTGCCTGGAGGGCTTATCTCTGCAGAGAGCTACCTGCTCAAGGCCACACTCCCTTCCTGGGGAGGTCAGTGTGCCATGGCTAATAGATGCTGGAGAATAAAGTCCTGATCCCCTGGCCACAATTGGGACAACTCTGAAGGGTCATCCCAGCTTCAAAACTGTCTGGGGTCAGGGAAGGCCCTATAGAGGAGAGAGCATCACAGCTCAGTTTTACCTTCTGGCTTCTCCTCCCACTCATCCACTCTCCCTCTCCTCCCCCTTCCCTTTTCCTCCTCCTCCCTCCCCACAGGGGATAATGGCAAGGTTTCTCCCAGAGGAAGGTAAAACAACTGGTATGGAGTAAGTTGACTGGGGCCAAAGAGGGTTTTTGTCATATCTACTGAATTCAGTTCATTCAATACACCACTTATAGAAACTTCTAGTGACTCTCAGTATCCACAAAGTGAGTGAAATAGCTCTAAATCTGCTCCTTGTTTCACAAAGACCACAAAGACCTCAAAGAGAAAGAACAGGTGATTCTAAGTCTGAGATAAAGGTAGTCAAAGATCTCAAGGCACTATTTTACCACCAAACACAGCCCTCAGAACAGCACCACTAAGGCGACCACAAGCAGGATGTGGGGATTTTCTGAGTCACTTCACGCGGTTAGTTATTAACCCAGTTTGCCAAGGGGGCTTAAAGGAGCTCTGGAATAGAAATGATTGTTGGCCCCAAGCAAATGTGGAAGTTTGGACTCTCACCTTAACTTTTTCTGAGACTTTGAAGATTCCTAATCATGTTTGGTCAGGGGTTTATGTTATTTTGAAAAAATATTGTAAATGTTTAGCTGAGATCATGTCACCAATGCCTCAAGAACTGAAATTTTGACCTGCCTTTTCAGGGGCTTGAAAATCATGGGACAGCAGGTCACGGCCTCCCGCCTCCTTCTCACCAGGTGTTCCAGGCCCTGGGGTGCTTGAGGGGTTTACAGAACCTAAGAAATGAGTGTATATCCAGTGATGTTTTCATATTAAGGGTCAAACCAAAACAACAACAACAGGTCAAAGGAACCAGGAAAGGGGAAATAAATGCACTTTATCCACAAAATGTATTTTTAAACATCTGTTTTTCCTGTGCAGCTGTCTGGACTGATTCCTCTACTGAAGAGCAAAAAGTTAAAAAAAATAATGATAATAACAATTAAAAAAATTTTTTTTCAGTTTACCAAGGATTAAAATGTGTTAGGTTTGGAAAGAAACATACAGTTCATTTAATCAAGCCCTTATCTTATGTAGGCAAAGAAATGGCACCAGAAAGGTGACTTGCTGGTTAGTGATGGGACCCAATTCTGTAAAACAGGGCAGCCGCTGTAATAATTTCTTATGAATACATCTACTGTATTACACCGCTAATAATCTCGCTTGAGAATTTCGTTCTCCAGTAGGTGAAAAAGGTGTTGTGCCCTCCAGATAACAGAGTTTTAGAAACATTAGGTGATTAGCTTCAAATCTCACAGCTAAAAACTTGTCAAAGTTATTCAATGGGTCTCCATACATTTTGAGACAAAGCACTTCTGCGCCCTCCCTCTCCCTGGCCCCGCCCACTCTCTGGTCCCTCCTATCCCTTCAGCCCATCTCAGCCTTGGTGCTGTTTCCCAGCTGGTCCCCTTCTACACCTGCCACGGTTCCAGTGGCACATCCCACCACGCAGAGGCTGCTTTGGACAAATAGCAGAATCCTGCAGGGCAAGGCTGGGGTCTCAGCTCCAACACTAGCTATGCTGGGTGAGCCCTGCGGCCCCCTGAGATCCGGCTGCCTCACCCATGGAAGGGAAGCCAGGACAAGCCCACATCTAGGGCTGACTCCTACAAGTCCAGGCTCTAGCTCTGACACCAGATCCACAGCATGGCTCAGCCACGCAGTCCCAAGGCCCCAACACCTTCATTGGCTCACTTCCCTAACTTCCTTTTACTCCTTTTTTCTAATAATATGTCAGCTGAAACTAAAACCAGGTTCCCAGGGAAAGACAATCCCATTATCAATCCACGTGATTGGTATGCACTGTTTAAAACTTAAGGGTATTTCACAAAGGTTATATTCAGAGCAGAAATTTTATTTTCTTGAATGAAGATTATGAGTGAACGAATGAATGAATGAATGATATAAATGTGTCCTTCAGACTTAGTTGAAATGGATGCATTCCCTGATATCTTGAAGTCCATTGTTATTTGTTGAGACAATGTCTAGTAATGTTCCTCATCACAACTGTAACTAAATAATTATGTATGTAACTATTTAACATCCGCCTATCCAGCTAGAATATCAGCTCCATTGCTCTTTGGATTGTTTTATCCTGAGTGCCTACTACAGTCTGTGACACAGAGTAGAAGCTCAATAAATATTTTTTGAATGAATGAATAACCAATGTGATCACGGCTCTCCAAGTGTGCTTGGTCTGCAGGCAGCAGCAGAGAGGCCTTACCTGGGAACTTGTAGAAATGCAAATGCTAGGGTCTCACTGGGGTCTTTTTGAATCAGGATGGTTGGGGGGTGGGACAGTCCAACAATCTGTGTTTTAATGAGCCCTCCAGGGGACTCTGATGTATCCTCAAGGGTTCTGGTGAAACAGGTTAAGGCTTAACACAAAAACCACTCCCATAAGGGATCTGAACAATAGATGGGGAAGACACAGGGAAACCTGAACCCAAGACTTTGGCAAACATAGAGGGATGAAAAGTGGGTCCAGTCTCCGAGGACCTACTGGTGTTGAGACATGAGACTGTCCCCATGCGTGTGAAGTGTACATCCTCCCTAACAGGTTCCCTGGCCTCTTAAGGTCTGTTTGTGGGAGTAACACAGCATGGTGGGGTCCAGATTTGTGAGTCCTTGGTGGGAGGGATTGCTGGCCCTGAAAAATATCCTGGAAATTGCTCCCTTCGGTCTGAGAAATAAGTCACCCTCTTTGAGTATGAGTTGGCTATAAGGATGACTGTCTAAAAATGTTTCCTCCCTCAACAACTATTAGATGACTCCCTTCAAGTCTTGCCTAGTGGTGTGGGGACTCTTGAGGAAAGACTGTCTGACTTAGCTCCCTAGTCTCTTTTTTCCAGAAATGGTTAGAAATTTTGACTTAGAAATTACACATTTCATGATGTTTACAATTGTTTAAGGTTCATATGAGTATGGAAGAGTGAATGGAGAAGGACATTTGGATACAACCACTTGGATGATTGTCCCCAGAAGGACCAGATTCAAGTCACCATCTCCCTCTGGGCTTGAGGATTTAGACTGTTAACCCCTTCTGTAGGGCACCTGATTTTATGTTCCAGTTAATGTTTTCCTATCCCCAGTGGCTCCCAGTCCACTCCTCCCCCCAATCCTGTTTTCACAGGTTATCCTACCAAGCATGGTCTCCTTCCCCACCTGGACTCCCAGCGTGCCACAAGGTTGGGGCTCTGCCCATTAGAACTCTGTGGATAACTACTTCATAGTTCAACAAACTGCTTTTGTAATCTCCCACTTCGTAAAAATATTTGGGTTACTCTGCCCAGCCAGATTTGTGTAATTTTTAAAAACTGTTCTTTTCTTTAAGAAAAAAGGGGCCAATGGCTATATTTGTTTAGAAAACAAATACAGAGATGGGAAAAGAGAAGAGTCCTAGTAAAGAGGGGTATTTGACCATGAGCTGGGCATTATTGGGTCTACCAAACCTTAAGTCTAGAGGATGTAGCAGAATTATGTCATACTATTGAAGTAGTATATTGAGATTGGAGAATGGGGGCTTCTCAAGTAGATGACATGAGTAGGCATTCAAGAGTCCCACATTACCAGTTGCTGAAGTGCTATAACCTCTATCTTTGCTCATGAGTATGACCTGTGAGTCTCACCTAGGTGAGAGAAAAGCGAATGCAAAATGGGATAGAGAAGGTGAGCCTGGGTGGCTCAGTCAGTTAAGCACCTGCCTTTGGCTCAAGTCATGATCCTGGGGTCCTGAGATAGGGTCTTGAGATGGGGGGGGGGTCCCTGCTCAGTGGGGAGCCTGCTTCTCTCTCTCCCTTTACCTGCTGCTCCTCCTGCTTGTGCACTCTCTCTCTGTCAAATAAGTAATAAAATCTTAAAAAATAAAAATAGGAAAATAAAATATACATAAAGTATCCACAATGCTTTTGGAATAAAAGTCAAACTTTATTACATTATCTTTCTAGTCTCTTTCATTATCTGAACTGCTCTGTTAAATCTTCCAAATTATATCTATTAGTGAAAATGTTCTTCCTGAAATATTCTGAAGTCTATTTCCAGTGAGTTAAAAAAAAAAAAAAAATGACCAAAAGAAAAGTCAGGGCCTGAGCCAGCCTGAGAACCTTTTGGGCCCACTATCAGATTAATAATCACTTTTTCTTAAGTGTGTAGTTATTCCCTATGGGTGTGTCCTGGATTCCACTTCAGATAGCTTGATGACTACAGCAGTGTCTTCGGATGAAGATCCAATGGTTTATTCTCCTTGCCTCTGCAGACTCAGCTCAGCCAAGAGGCTGGCTCATGCCTGTAGCAGATGTCCTGGCTTCCCCTGGCCAAGGAGTTTGGTCCCCCACCCCCACCCCCTGCAAGTAGATGAGACATTTCATCCCTTGGACACCTCATCTTGCCTCATTAGGCGAGATGGGATATTTGTTTGGGAGATGACACCAACGTCACGGCTTAAGCCAAGAGACCAAATGAACAAACTAAGAGCAGGACCAGTCTATGCACGATTAAGACAATTACATTAGATCAAAAAGAGCACATTCTTCTCTTGGTGCACCAGCAATAGCCCAAAAAATGGTTCTGTAAAGGGATTGACAAAGTAATCTCCCTAAGAAATCTTCATGTTCTGGAGAACATAACCAAATCGGAGAACTGGAGAACAGCATATATGATTTCTCAAAAAACCTTCAAAATTTAATGAAAGCCTCAAAGCATCATAATGCCTTTACTGAAATATATGGTCAGCATATCTCTTTTGTGCGATCTAATCAGTGTTCCTAAAAATTTAACATGAACGTGAAGCACCTGCAGATCTTGTTACGAGGCGGATTCTGATTCCAGAGGGTCTCAGGTGAGGCCCCAGATTCTGCATTTCTAACCAGTTCCATGCACGACAGGTGCTTCTAATCTGTGGCCCGCACTTTGAGGAGCAAGGACGTAGACCCAACAGAGTCCTGGGGTGCCTGGGTGGCTCAGTCGGTTAAGCGTCTGCCTTCAGCTCAGGTCACGATCCCAGAGTCCTGGAATCGAGTCCAGCACAGGCTCTTTACTCAGCGGGGAGCCTGCTTCTCCCTCTGACTGCTTTGCCAGCCGACAAATAAATAAATAAAATCTTAAAAAACAAAAACAAAAACACCATGCTCCACCGGTTTCTAAATCTCGAGTCCAGGACTGAAACCCGGCAGTCTGCGTTTAACAGACCGCTTACATGATTCTTAACAATGTTGATGTTAGAGAATGGGCACTGTTTAAGGGATAAATGGTGAACTGGGGATAACTAAGAAATTTGGGCAGGGAGGATTTTGGCCGTGGTTGGGGGGATCTTGTGTAGGTACCAGGAAGGGAAGGTGCCAAGCAGTTGAGCAGATGGGGGCATTCATAGACTGGGAGAGGCAAGCCACTCAGGGGTGTAGATGATAGGGAAGGAGTTCTGTAAGCATTCATACTGATATAATGCTGTTCCAGTTTTCATTGCCAAAATGAACTTTAATTCTCAGTATTAAACACAATGCCCCTCCTTTTTTTTTTTTTAAGATTTGATTTATTCATTTGATGGACAGAGATCACAAGTAGGCAGAGAGGCAGGCAGAGGGGGGCGGGGAGCAGGCTCCCTGCTGAGCAGAGAGCCTGATGCAGGGCTCGATCCCAGGACCCTGAGATCATGACCTGAGCCAAAGCCAGACGCTTAACCCACTGAGCCTCCCAGGCGCCCCAATAACCCTCCTTTAAAAAAATAATTGTGGTTTGGAAAAGTTGTGGAACATTCCATTTTTATTTTCTTTTCTTCTCACTGACTTATGTGATAATTTTAGAGGAGTTTAGCATCATGTATGTGGATTCTTTCTTGGTGTTCTAGCCTTTAAGTTTTTACGTGTTTCCACTTCTGAGTCCCCATCTCTTTGGGGGTGGAGAAAACAATTTCAAAAGGAATCCTGACTTTTACCAAGGTCATTGCTTCCCCCCCAAAAAAATTTGTTAAAATTGTACTGTTTGTGCCTGAGTGGCTCAGTCAGTTAAGTGTGCAACTCTTGGTTTTGGCTCAGATCATGAACTCAGGCTCATGAGATGGAGCCCCGCATTGAACTCTGCACTGACTGGGGAGTCTGCTTGGGACTCTGCCCTCCCAACTAAATAAATAAATAAATAAACAAATCTTTTAAAAAAAGATTGTATTTATTTAGCAATAACAGTTAGTATTCACAATGCACATATGACGCCCTTGCAACGGTGACAAGTAAATTAAATTTATAATTGCAATTAATCCTAAATATGAGATATGTGCTGTCTACTGAGTTTTCCTTCATCATAAATGTAAATTGATTTGTGAAGGAGGGGGCTGGTCATTTCTAAGGTGACACCAAGTAAAGTCATCTGGTGTCTCCACCAGTTTCTCCTCTTCCAAGGTGACATGACGATTTTCTGAGAGAAGCTTAAAAACCGAGGGATCACGTTTTCTTAAGTAACATTCACTTTTTTATGTAGTATGAGGCAGGGCTGCCAAACACACGCGGTCACATTGGGCTGGGGCATCTGGGTTTGATCAAAGCCACAGAGAGCCGGCAACCTGTCTCTGGCAACCGGGGAGGTTCCTATGAATGGAAAGAAGCTGGAGAGAGCATTGCAGGTAATGAATGGCCAAGGACCAGCCAGGAACTCTGGCTCCTCCAGCTCACCTGGGGACGAGAACAGTCTATGTCTCAGATTTAGGGTTAATTGCAATTGTAAATTTCATTTCCTTGTCACCGTTTCAAGTCATAACAAACGCCATCATGACTCATCTCTTTCACACCACACATGTAATCTGTCAGCAAATCCTGTGGGCTCCTTTGCAATCGTTCCAGACTCCCCCTACCATCCCACCACCTCACCTGTCTGAGCTGAGTGGCCTCTCACCTGGTTTACGCAGGAGCCACCCACCCGGTGTCTGCCTTCCCTTCCTGTGGTCAGTTCACGCAGCAGCACCTTGAGTGACCCATTTCACTTAGAGTCAAGGTCCAAAATGATGTGGTCCTGTTTCACCTCTGATCTCACCTCCTTCTACCCTTTCCTCTGTTCTGTGCAGCCTCCTCAAGCACATGCCAGCCCCAGGATCTTTGCACTTCCTTTGTCTGATCTGCTTTTCTCCTCACATCCACATGGTTCAATTCTTTCCCCCTCATATTTTTTTTACCTTCTCAGTGAGGCCATTTTTGACAAGTTTTTCCGTCCTTAACATATCAATTGCATTACTATTCTCGTGCTAATTATCATAAGACATGCCACATGATTTATTCATTCATCTAGTTCATTATGTGTCCCCTACTAGGACAGAAGCTCCATAAAAGTAGGTATTTTCTATGTTTGGTTTACTGCTGTATCCCTGGTTCCTAAAAGAGTATGTGGCTTTTACTAGGTACTCCATAGTGTAATTGTTGAATGAATGAATTTGGGGTTTTTTTACCATCTTAAACTTTGTACAACAAATTTTCCTCCTTTCTTGCCTTTTTTTTGGATTGAGATTTTGTTTTCATTTTTTTGTTTTGTTTTGTTTTACCTTCTACTTGTTTGGAAGACATAGCACTCTATTTCTGTTCCTAGAGCAGCTAGCCTCTCAATTTTAATTTTTTTTTAAGGTTTCATTTATTTATTTGAGAGAGAGAGAGTGCGTGCACGCATGCATGGGGCAGCGGAGGGCGGGCAGCGGCAGTGGTTAGAGGAGTAGAGGGGGAGGGAGAGGGAGACGATCTTTTTTTTTTCTTTAGGTGTCCAAATCAGCTTTATATTTTTTTTCTTTTCAGCGTAACAGAATTCATTGTTTTTGCACCACACCCAGTGCTCCATGCAATACATGCCCTCTTTAATACCCACCACCAGGCTCACCCAACCTCCCACCCCCTGCCCCTTCAAAACCCCCAGATTGTTTTTCAGAGTCCATAGTCTCTCATGATTCACCTCCCCTTCCAATTTCCCTCAACTCCCTTCTCCTCTCCATCTCCCTATGTCCTCCATGTTATTTGTTATGCTCCACAAATTAAGTGAAACCTTATGATAATTGACTCTCTCTGCTTGACTTATTTCACTCAGCATAATCTCCTCCAGTCCCGTCCATTTTGCTACAAAAGTTGGGTATTCATCCTTTCTGATGGAGGCATAATACTCCATAGTGTATATGGACCACATCTTCCTTATCCATTCGTCCGTTGAAGGACATCTTGGTTCTTTCCACAGTTTGGCAACCGTGGCCATTGCTGCTATAAACATTGGGGTACAGATGGCCCTTCTTTTCACTACATCTGTATCTTTGGGGTAAATACCCAGTAGTGCAATGGCAGGGTCATAGGGCTCTATTTTTAATTTCTTAAGGAATCTCCACAGTGTTCTCCAAAGTGGCTGCACCAACTTGCATTCCCACCAACAATGTAAGAGGGTTCCCCTTTCTCCACATCCTCCTCAACACACGTTGTTTCCTGTCTTGCTAATTTTGGCCATTCTAACTGGTGTAAGGTGGTATCTCAATGTGGTTTTAATTTGAATCTCCATGATGGCTAGTGATGATGAATATTCCTTCGTGTGTCTGATAGCCATTTGTATGTCTTCATTGGAGAAGTGTCTGTTCATATCTTCTGCCCATTTTTTAATATGATTATCTGTTTTGTGTGTGTTGAGTTTGAGAAGTTCTTTAGAGATCCTAGATATCAACCTTTTGTCTGTACTGTCATTTGCAAATATCTTCTCCCATTCCGTGGGTTGCCTCTTTGTTTTGTTGACTGTTTCCTTTGCTGTGCAGAAGCTTTTGATCTTGATGAAGTCCCAAAAGTTCATTTTCAGTTTTGTTTCCTTTGCTTTTGGAGACACATCTTGAAAGAAGTTGTTGTGGCTGATATCGAAGAGGTTACTGCCTATGCTCTAGAGGGAGACGATCTTAAGTAGACTCACACTGAGCTGGTTGGGGACTGGATCTCAGGATCCTGAGATCATGATCTGAGCCAAAACCAGCCAGGCACTGAACTGACTGAGTCACCCAGGTGCCCCTCAATATTAATTTTTAATTTTACTGTACATAAATTTAACTGAATCTATCAGAATCTAATTAAGAATCTAATCAAATCTGAACCCTGCAGAATAATATTGTTTTATTTTTAAGCGACTAGATCATCTCAGTATTTAATTATTCTTATGAGATGTAAATGTTCAACAATAAAACTGGCTGTTGTTACTTAAAAAAAAAGAGAGAGAAAAAGAAAAGAAAAGAAAAAGAGAGGAGAAGGGTGCCTGAATGGCTCAGTTGACTCAGTGTCTGCCTTCTGCTATGGTCGTGAACCCACAGTCCTGTCATCAAGTGTCCCATGGAGAAATCTCTTCTCTACAGGGGGTGGGGAGAGGCTTGCTTTTCCTTCTGCTTCCCTCTCTCTCTCTCATAAATAAATAAAGAAAATCTAAAAAAAAAAAAAAAAAAAAGGGCAAGGAGGGGAGGAAGAAGGAGGAGAAGAAAGAGAAAAGCACCCTCCCTCCAGACGCTGGCCTTTGTTGCCATAGACCGCAGCCCACTACACTGTTTCTCTTTGACCTGCAAGTCCTTGAACCACGAATTCCACATTCTCAGGTGCAAGTAAAAAGGAAGTAGGGCTGCCAGTTGTGTATTCGCCACATATATGTAATCATTCCCTTCTCTTTTTCCTTTAACTTTATGTGTCATCTTTTTAACTTTATTTTTTAAACATTCTTTTTTTTTTTTTTGGATTTTATTTATTTATTTGACAGAGAGAGATCACAAGTAGGCAGACAGCAGGCAGAGAGACAGGGGGAAGCAGGCTTCCTGCTGAGCAGAGAGCCCAATACGGGGCTCGTCCCAGGACCCTGAGATCATGACCTGAGCTGAGCCACCCAGGCACCCCAACATCTTTTTAAATTAAAGAAAAAAAAATGCGTGTCTTGGTCTCTCACTAGAATTCAGCCCATTCATATCTAACGGACCTACCAGGAAACTCAGTGTTATCCCCTCCAGCGTAATGATTTTTACTCATTTCACCTTTTTTTGGTTGTTCTTTCTTCTTTTTTTCTTCCAGGTTTAGTGAAGTTATTGGTTTTTGTTTTGTTTTGTTTTGTTTTTTGCCTATTTTACCCTCTTTTCAGAAGTCCTATTCAGTTTTACTATTGGGTTGTAGTAAAAGGTTGTCACCTCTGTCCCGATATCCATAGACCAACCCTTACTTTTTTTTTTTTTTCCATTACAGTATAACAAATGCAGCCAGCTAGTGCCCACACCCATCACTTGTTCACACTTAGGCAGCAGGTGGCCTGAGAATCAGAAACAGAAATAAGGAATAAGGAGCCAAGCTGAATTTTTTCTGTGTCTTCTAAACTTCTTTGGCAACTATTTATTATCAATGCCTTTTTGCGTACAATTCTTCCATCGCTCTGGCTCCACTCTGTATGAAGGACCAGAGTCATCCAAAGATCCTAGGCAGGAGTGCGATGTACGGATGACAGGTGCAGAAGAGACAGCTGCGTGGGGCAGGCTGGGTAATGATTCCGCGGACCGCGGGGCGCATCCTGTTCCCGCCTCCTCGTTCGGTAACCGGTCCAGCCAGACCGTGTGAGAGAGGAAACTCTGTACCGTGTTACTGCAGAATTCACGCTACATTCCAGGGGCTGCAACGTGCCATTTTGGGGGGTTATCTGTGCACTATTAGTATTATCATGTTTCTATTTTACATTTGGTAAAATAATGTATGCTCCTTGCGGGAAATTTGGTCAACAGAAAAAGTGTAAGAAAATAGAAATTGTCATGATCCCAAAAGCCAGAGAAGACAGTTGCTAAGTGTTAGGTATATTTTCTTTTACTCTGTGTGTGTGTGTGTGTGTGTGTGTGTGTTTTCCCCTGTTTTCACATTCATATAGAATTTTGACTCATTTGCTGTGTGGCTTTGAACTAGTTACTTAACTTCTCTGAATCTCACCTTCTCTTCTGAAAATAGAATATATAAACAGTTCAGACCTCACAAAGCTGTTGTGAGCCATAAATAAGGCCAGGCATATACAGTGTTCAGTATAGACAGTAACACAGAGTAAATGTTCAGTACATGTTAACTTTTTTCTCCTCCGTCCCTGCTTCTCTTCCTTCTCCTCTTGCTTCTCCCTCAACCCTCATGATGATATAGCCTTTCTCAAATTGCTAACCTTATACCTTATAGAGTTGTGCAGATAAAAGGGATAATGACCAAAATATCATCTTTATAAACTGCAGGCTCCTGAATTTATTTTTGGCTTATTAAATGCCACAGATTTACAATAAAGAAGACCAAATGTTTCCTCTTTCAAAAAACATTTTGCAGTCACCACAGAAGCTAGGTGGATTCTAGGGGGAATAAAAAAGTATCTAACACTATCCCTTCCCTTCACTTTTAATTAAGGGAAGATTCTGGATATCAAGTCATACTCTAAAATTAAGAAATTAAACACTGTGTTATTGGCACAGATAGAAGAAAATAAATCATCAGAACGTATTAGAGCATCCAGAAGCTAGCTCTCATGCATATGGGAATTTGGTTAATGAAAACCATGGCATTTCAAGTCAGTGATGAAAGAAACTTCAATAAATCATGTTGAGAAAATCAGCCATACATTTAGTAAAATAAATAAAAGCCCCTTAACTACCTCACCCCAGTCACAAAAATAAACTTTCTATGGATTAAAGAGTCAAGAACGAGAAAAAAATGTTCCAAGAAAACATAAGTGAATCAGGTATTTACTGCCTCATAGCAAAGTACCCCCAAAGCTTAGTGCTTTAAGCTATAATCATTAGGGCGCCTGGGTGGCTCAGTCGGTTAAGCGTCTGCCTTCCGCTAAGGTCATGATCCCAGAGTCCT
Organism: Enhydra lutris kenyoni; assembly: GCF_002288905.1. Classification (NCBI taxonomy): domain Eukaryota; kingdom Metazoa; phylum Chordata; class Mammalia; order Carnivora; family Mustelidae; genus Enhydra; species Enhydra lutris. The sequence goes on along the minus strand of NW_019154146.1, from coordinate 16,449,490 downwards.
GGAATGGAGCCCCGCACAGGGCTCCCTGCTCAGCAGACAGTCTGCTTCTCCCTCTCCCTCTGCCTGTAGCTCCCCCTGCTTGTGTGCGCCCTCTGTCTCTGTTTCTCTCTCCCTCAAATAAATAAATCAAATCTTAAGAAAAAAAAAGTAAAGCTGCTATCATTTACTATCGCTCACGTGTCTTCAGGTCATCTGTGCAATTCTGCTGATCTAGGCCAAGACCGGCTGAGGTCATTCGGGCTCACTCAGGAAGCTGCGTTCAGATGCCGGGTGGGCGGGGGCTGAGTGTCTTGCACGGCCTTACCCATAGGCCTCTTGGTTGCCCAGGTACTGGCATGGGTTGAGGGCAACTAGGTCACACGTCTCTCATATCCCAGTGAGCCAGCCCGGATTTTTCACATGGCAGAGGTAGGGTTTTAAGAAAGAGAGGAAACAGTGCAACCTTGTCACTTCGGTGGCATTCCACTGGCCCATGCAGGTCCCGAGTGGGGAAACAGGTCAACCACTTGATGGGAGCCGCAGCCAAAGTGCTTTGCCAAGGGCACAGATGAAGGAATGAAAAACTGTGGCCCTTTTTGCAGGCTTCCACAGCATAAACATCTTTCTTTTTATTTTTATGCTATCAGTATTGATTTCATAAAAATGTAAAAACTTAGGCACAGTAAAAGATTCTATAAAGTTAAAGGAGAAATGTCAAATCAAGGAAAATGTGAAATACAAACAGTGTATGTAGCAGAAAAAGCTCCATTAAACTCTCTCTCTCTCTCTCTCACACACACACACACACAATAGTTGTCTCAAAGAAAGAAGAAGAAAAAAGCAGTGGTGTTAATAGAGGAAACTGGGATTGATAATGTTCGAAGTTTTTTGTTTTTGTTTTTAATAATTTTTTATAAACATATAATGTATTATTAGCCTCAGGGGTACAGGTCTGTGAATCGCCAGGTTTACACACTTCACAGCACTCACCATAGCACATACCCTCTCCAATGATGTTTGAAGTTTTTGATCAATGTTAAAAGAGACTATGAAGGGTAGAAAATACTTTCACTTATTGTTTGGACTTTTTTTGTTTTTAATTTGGTTCATTGTTTTGTTTTGTTTCCTGAGGGACCAATCCCCTAGGCTAGGACTGTGTGGAATGCATCTCCCAGCAGATGCCTGAGAGAGCTCCAGGGGACACCGAGCAGGACACCGAGCAGGACTCTGCGAGAGCTGGGTCTGCCAGATGCTGGAGTGTGGCCTTGAGGCCACTTACCTGCTGTGGAAGGCTGAGCCCCTCCAGAACACACAAGGATTTATCTGGCATAGGAATTTTATTACTTTTATTTATATGAGCTAATCTACTAAAGCTTTGAAGTTCCTATAATTCATAAAAATTAGAAGGCATTTAGAGTGTGTGGGGGGAAAAGGAGTCTGTGTAAATTATGCCCAGGAGGATGTAGTGGGAACAGAGCTACAATTCCCTGGGGATGGAAAGAATAAAATAAGGTAACCCCTCCCCTCAAGAAAACCTGGTTTGAAAAGAAGAGATAATTTTTGTGAAATGAGGTCAGTTTGTATGACACAGAGAAAGAATGAAAGAATGAGAGAAAGAAAGAAAGAAAGAAAAGGAAGGGAAAAGAAAAGAAAAAGAGAGGGAGGAAGGAAAGGAGAAAGAGAGAAAGGAAGAAAATGGGACAACATCAGGAAAAAAATACATATCACTCATTATATGTGCTAAATAACAAAAATTTAACCAAGTACCTTTGAAGATCCAATTTGCTTTACTAAGCAATTCATGAATGTGGCAGCATCTCACCTAGCAAGTAGAGGGGAACTCTGAGAAGTTATATAAAATGGAAGGTTTTTATAGACAGAGGGTAGAGGCAAGAAAGTTGTTAGGAATAGAAAAGGATTGTTCCAGAACGTGCTGTTTGCTAGGGGGGAAAGCAAGCTGTCTTATCACACAGATAACTTCATCTTTCTTCAGGGGATGGAGAGGACCCAGGTGACAGACTTGTGGACGCTGATGAAGAGACAAATTTTCCGGACTGACTGGTTTAAGGCCACGTTTCTGGGGAGGGTGGAAACTACAGTTAGATTGTATTTCAAGCACCATTTTGGAAACCCAGTCTAAGTGACACCATTTATGGCCTGGGGGTTTCTTTTTTGAACACACAGAAGTACAGAATTCCTGGTACACTCTTGTCAGGGTCCTGAGGCTCAAAGTATGTGTCTGTACATTTCGTTAAAGTGTAACCAATATTACTTCCATATCACCGTACCTTGAAGTAGCTTGTATGTAATGGTTACATTTTAAATCATGTTTTCTCTTTTCTCCCACTAGTGAAACCCCAAGAAAATAGTTAAATGATTTTTCAAAGTACAATCATGCAGGAACTTGTATCCATTTCCAGACATGACACAATATTTTAAAACTACTTCAGGCATAATACCTATCAAATATGACACTGGTTTGCCTTTCAATTAGAATAATAACAATGCATATAAAGTCTACGGTCTTTACTTGGCATAAAAGTTACAGAAGATTAACTAAAATGTGCCAGCATTCTTTAAATTTTCTGAGAGCATAAGATTTCGTCTTGACACAAGAATGAACTTCTCCCCAAATGAAAGCACTCGTGATTTCTCCAAATCACACACATCAAGTTAAGCTCACTGGATTACTTACGAAACAGGTACTTTTTACTTTTAAATGTTATAGATTAGCTGCTGACTTACTGCTTCTTAAGGATTCGTAAAGGGTGGGGTTGTGCTGTTTTCTCTGTGCTAAATCCATATTTTCTGAATATTCCTTCTCAGTGTTCTTTCAGGACTGAATCTGCCTGGAAGGGACAGAAGCTGTATAGTTTTGGGAAGAAATGGAACTGGCATAGGGACTATTACCTCCTGATTCGTGATTTAAAAAGTGGGGGGTGGTGTTCCTTATTCTTAAGGAGTTGAGAAACATCATCAAACATCAGAACAGGGATCACACACTCGCATCCAGTTCCTCAAAGATCTCGCACCACTCTGCCTGAGTCTACTTAGGGAATATTTCTGCAAAGAGCAACTTCAGCTTCAGCCTGTGCAGTAAATTCAGCAGCCTGAAAAGTTTTAAAGGATGGAGATGGAGTCCTTTCAGAGGTTTCTCAAAGATGGGGGCTTCCAAAGCCCCCATGGCCATGAACTTCCCGTCAGAGGTCTGATCGATTTCATTGAAGGATACACCAGCGTCAGGTGGATGTGCTCTCTTTGCTGTGTTGAAATTGTTCACATCCCACATGTACACAGCTAACACTCTGCACCTTCCATCCCATTTGCATCTGATGTGTGTCCCTTGCCAGATCGGGGACATTCAGAAAAAGCCATCACCACACCCACTGCTCCGAGAGCCCCTCCAACTGAGGAAGCCAAGAAATCTTGGCAGTGAAATGGCTTTCTCCTATTTGCAGCCAAATTTTGACACCTGATAAAGCCAGAAAGTTAATATCATCCCCACTGCTTCGGGAATACTTACTGAATAAGTTCATTCCAGTAGAAACTTTAGCATTGACGAGTCTTGGATTCTTCTGTAGTATGTCCTCTAGCAAAAGCTGCCCTCTTCCCAGAGCTCCCTGAGGAGAAAGGATCAATCAGCACATCAGTCTGAAGACAGATTTTTCTCAAGGATGATGGCGGTTTCTGGAGTTTTCAGGTTTACAGCCAGTGAGCGCTTACCTGGATACACAAATGAGGTTTTTTGGTCCCAAACCATGGGCTCCAAAGGCAGCTGGGGTCAAGCCACCGATGGGAGAAGGAAATTTCCCCGCCAACTCCTGTACCAGCCCTGTGCTCAAGGCCGTGTTCACTTTACTCACAGAAAGCTGGGAATAGCTGGGGTTAGCCTCAAGCTTTGTTTTTAAATGGAAGCTCAGGACTTTCTGGGGAGGTACTAAAGAAAGAAAAGGCCCCACCCATCAAAGAGTCAATAAATAACTTTTAAAATTAACTTCATGGGCCGTCTTCCAGCTTCCCCTGCTTTTATAGCCTATCTCCTTTCAACTATTAAGTACAATTACCAAATAAAGGCAAATACCTTTCTCCTCGAAACATTTTCTGGGATCATAACAATTCCTTGTCCTTTAGACGTTTAGAGTAAAGATAAATCAGAGACAGAGATACCCTTTTATTAGCTAAAAGCCACCACTGGCTCCCTTTGAAGTGGTATGACCCTTCTGGGAGGGAGGGAAGGGTCTTCTGATGGATATTGCCAGAAGAGAGGAATATAGCACAAAATTTCTTTTCCCCATCAATGCCAGTGGCCGGTGATTGTCAAGTGTTGCAAAAGCTCAAATGTTCTTGAGATCTATCCATCTCGATGGCATGACTTCCGCATGTATTAAGTTTAAACTAGGTACAGAATACACTGTTAGTGTGCCACTTTTATCTAAGAAGGGGAGGGCATAGAAACGGTCTAAGGCTGAGCTTTTATTTTTGAAAAGTAATGGCAGAATAAAAGAAAAACCAATGAAAATATAAACTATTTCAATAATATCTTACATTGGCTACATGTTGAAATACTAACATTCTAGTACTAAGTTCAAATAAAAGAGATTATTAAAATTAATTCCATCCATTTTTTTTAATGTGGCTATGAGAAAATTTACTTACATATGGGCTTTCCCATTCATAAGAATATTAATAGGGTATCTCATGCTCCTAGACCTACTCAGTCCCCAAACCAGGCTCAGAGTCCCATTCTTTTAAAATAGGAATCATGAGGGGCACCTAGGTGGCTCAGTGGGTTAAGCCTCTGCCTTCGGCTCAGGTCATAGTCTCAGGGTCCTGGGATCAAACCCCACATTGGGCTCTCTGCTCAGCGGGGAGCCTGCTTCCTCCTCTCTCTCTGCCTGCCTCTCTGCCTACTTGTGATTTCTGTCAAATAAATAAATAAAATCTTTTTTTAAAAAAAGGAATCAGGAAACCAGGAATCCTAAAAAAACAAACAGCTGATAAAAGAGCTGCTTTTACTTCAAAAATTAGAATTTATATGAGAGTGTTAGACTTGACAGTGGGGCTTTCAACCCGCAGAGCTGTCTGTATCTCTGAGAAAAGAGAAACAACTGCCAATAGCTCATGAGATCTGCAGGCTCTGTGTGTTGGTACAAACACGATGCATATCCCCTGTTTACAGGCACCGAATGTCATCTGTGGAAGGACCAAGTCTCTGTTTTTAATGTTGATGTCACAGAAAACGTAGCAAGGTACCCATCGCTGCTCATGTCAAAGATTAACCAGGTTTATCTGAACACTGGGGTTTTCCCTAAGAAGTGATCAACTCCTACGTGCATTTAAATATTTATAAAGATTTTTCTTTTTGGTTATTTTTTTTTCTTTTGAATGTAGCTTTTGCTTTATTATTATAAAAATAATATAATGTTGCCCCCAAGTTTTTATAAAACCCTCAGTTACATTAAAAAAAAAATCTTCTGGAAGTCCACCGCTCAGAGGTAGTCTCTGTTAACACTTAGGAATACCATTTTTGCTGGTAATTTTCTCTGCATATTGTAATAATTAGACCTAGAAACCTATTTTTAATAAAAGTGGTATCATAGGACCCATCTGTTTTCTATCTCGTCCTGATGCTCAAGAATATATTGTGGAGATCTTTTCGTGACATTAAATTTTCATTCTACTCATCACTTTAATAGTTGTGTACTATTTCACAGAACAGATGATGCTTATTTATTTAAAGTGTCTTGCAAATGAACATTTGGACTAATTCCATTTTTTTCCTGTTATAAACACTTCTGGAATGACTTCTTTTCCATTGGTGTTTTCATTGGTATTTATTCTCTCAAGTAAAAAAACCATGTGACATTTTATTGTTTTAAGACTTAGGATACAATTGCTTTCCAGAAAGTGTTCCATCCTTTGTACTTAAACCAGAAGTAAATGCTTATGTGTGTTTGTTTGTTTGTTTTTATTTTAAGTAGGCTCCACACCCAATGTGGGGCTCAAACTCATGACCCTGAGATCAAGAGTCACATGCTCTACCAACTGAGCCAGATATCTTCCTATTTTTGATAGAGATGTGTGTCTGCCCTGTTATAACATAGTAAGGGAATCATACAATTTGCTGCTACGCAATGTTTGTTGCCTATAAATGATCGTTTCATATGGATAAACCTAATAGCAGTTTCTAGAAACGCACTCCATTATCTTACTCTTACATATCCTATTTCGTTAACATAAAGAAAGTAACTCAGGCACGAAGACTTACAGCTTCCCTTCTTAATAGCCACCAACTCAATTCCCTCCTCTCAACTGTAAATCCTGACCCCACATTGTTTCTATGATGACGTTCTTATAAACAAATAAAGTTAGTCATGCCATTTTCTGATAAAAGTCCTTCGCTGTCTCCTTGGGCCCTGGTGGTAGCCTCTGTTGCAGTCAGAAACAACGGGGAGGACCATATTTCTGGAGGTGGGAGAATAAAATTCAAAGTTCCATCGGGATGCTTTAACTCTGGGACAGTGTGAAGTATCCCAGTGGAGATGCCAAATGGCCAGTTAGATAGAGGACTCCAGAATTCAGAGCAGAAGTCTTCGCTGAATATGAAGATTTGGCTAACATCAGCCTAAGGATGGCGTTTATACCTGTAACCACGCTTGTTCTTCTCTCTCCCACACATTCTGTGTGAGCCGGCTCGGTGACCTCATCCCCAGCAAACCTGTGAGGAACCATGAAAGGCTTTCTCCTAGACTGTCAACAAGTCTGATTTCTTAAAGAACGTTTGCGTGCACAAAGGAAAGGGAACATGCATTCTCCCACTGGAAGGAGACACAGTGATAGGAATTGCAAATTCTAGCTAAGAAGTTGGCCGAATCTGCAAGAAAAATCCTTGAAGAAATGTCCCTTTATTCAAACTTCATCACTAACTTTTACATCTTGAAAGCCACTGTGCTTTAGGTTGGTTTGGAAATGACTCCACTCTGGTTTATGAGAAATGAAGCAATGCTGTGTGTCAGGGAATGGAGAGATCTCTGGTCAGAGAGACAGCATGAATTCTCCATCACCTGTCCTAGCTCTGTGGTTTGGGACATTCTTACTTGCTCTGCACTCCTCACTTGTACATTCAGAACAATCTGCCTGCTCTTGTGGGTGGGTAACAGGCATGGTGTGCCCACCATCATTTGGGAGTAGGGGTTGAAGGGATAGGTGGAGATGAACTATCCTCCTTCCCTTAGTCACAAGGGTGTTAAGAAAGAGTCTGACCTGTCCTTGGGAAAGATCTGAACCAGGGAACAAATCTAAATGCAGGTATTTCAGACAGTGAGTGCTGACATGTGAGCAGAGCAAAAAATCTGCAGAAATTAGGAAGATGCTGGGCAGAGAGTCCCACTTTGGGCAGAGACTCAGGACAGGGACAAGGGACTCTCATTAGAGAGTCCTCTTTAAAGTACAGCCAGGAAGACACTCCTGGGGGGAGGAATGACTCATGGATTTTGATGGTGAGACCTGATTTTGACTTGTTTTCCTTTTTTAGCAGTTCTACAAAACTACTACCTAATCACCATTGACAGCGGTAGTCATAAAGGTTCACCCTCCTCAAATGCTGTTCTGAGCACGTCACATAAGGGTGCCCATGCAACCCTCATAACTCTAAGGGGGAAGGATTCTTATCATACCCATTTTTCAGATGAGAAAACCAAGGCATAGAGAGATTAAGCAACTTATTCTAGGTCACTCAGATAAGGTGTGTCTTTCCTGCATTATAATCCCCATATACATTAGAGCCAAGACTTTGTTAAACTTCTATTAATGGCTGAGTCTACTGTTGAAGCTGAGTTTCAGGGAGCTGAGGTGAGACCTATGTCTACACTTTGTGTAAATCAGTGAAGGGCAAAGAGCAGGAGTGAAAAGGAGATGAATAGGTATAGAGAGAATAATAAGTATAGAATATTCTTCCCAGAAACTTGGCGGAAAATGAAATGGGAGAGATGGGGCTATAGCCAGAGGGGCACAAAAGGTCAACTGATACCTTTTTAGGATAGGAGGTACTTGTGCATTTTTTAAAAGCTGAAAAGAAAGAGATAGCAAATTGAGAGAAGGGTTGGAAATATAAGAGAGAAAGGGAATCATTACAGGATCTTCAGTTGGAGGCAGGAAGGAGTGGAATTTAGAGTATAGGTGATATAGCCCTTGGATAGGAAGTGGCATGGCTTCCCCAGGGGGCCTGCAGACAGGGAGCAAAAGAGGGTACAGGGACATAGTAAGCTGATATGACTTTGGAAAGTTGATCTAATTCACACCTGATGACTTCAGTTCTCTTGATAAGACACATCTCTTCCCAAAGGTAAAGACTAGAGTTTGGATAGGGAATTAGAGGACACAAGTAAAGATTTGAAATGGTGACTGCGTGGTAAGGGATAAGAACCAGCATAGGTCAAGAAAAAAGACTTGTGAAAGATGTTCGAGGTCCAACTGAAGGAGGAGACCAGGAGTTCATAGTGAATCCAGCATATTCTCTTGTGGTTCGCTCCAGTGACACTCAACAGCGTTAGCAACAGACTGTTAGACTGGTCCAGAGGTTTTGCTGGGCTGGGCAGGGACTAGGAAGGACAGGGCCTAAAAGATCTGAGATAGAATGTAGTTTGGGGATCCATGCTGTGGCCCAATGTAGATCAAGAAGTCAGACTGGGAAAGAGCTAGTAGGTTAGGAGAAGTGAAGGGATATAAAGCAGGTACAGTCAAGAGCAGGTGTAGGAGGGACAAGGCTGAGAGAATGTGAGCTTGTGGCCGGAGATGAGGTACTAGAGCTTAGATTTCAGAGGTGAACCATTCTGGGTGGTGACAGGGCCTAAGGTATGAAGATACACCAGGTAGCAGAAATGGAAAGGAGAAGAAACCACCGGAGAGAAGGCCATCATGACTCTGAGGATGTCATTGTGTGTGTGTTGTTCACACGGACACTGCAGTAACCAGGAACTGGTGGCAGGACCTGAGACAGAGAGAAAGCCAATGCTCTTCGCCTCTAGGAAGGCCGGGAGGGACTGCCACCAAGGGCAATGATGAGCCAGGTGGCAGAAGCCACCAAGGAGGCAGTCTTAGTGATGGGAAAGTGGGGAGAGTCCAGCAGAAGGGCCATGTGGTAAGGGCATATGTTTTGGAGCAAAGTAAACATGAGTTCAAATCCCAGTTCCGACACTTAGATTTCGTGGGACTTGTGGTTGGTCCTCTGTTTCCTCATTCCAGAAGCAAGGATAATAAATAATACATAGTCTGGGAGTCCTTGTGAGAACCCAGACCACATGTGCCGTGCTGGCAGCACAGTCCTAACGCATGATAAGCACCCGATAGAGGCAGCTTCCCATTGTCTGCAAGGTCCTGATTTTTCTCATTTATTGAAAGTCTGACTTTTCTGTTAGGTTTTGGTTCCAATGTCAATTCTTCTCTGGAAAATCTGTATTTCAGGAGTTCAAACTGCTCCTTCTCCTCACTGAATTCCCCTAGAGGTCTCTGATTTCCCCTGCAACCAGAGTTCTTATAGCTCTTTCTGGATCACAAACTTCAGGAGAGAGGGAATAAGGGCTCACTTGTCTGTATTTCAACTAGATGATTCATAAATACTTTTTGTGTTTTTCCTCTTACCCTGTCAACATTTTTCTGGTTATTCAACTTATATTCTAAAGCCTTATCATTGATGAGGGAAAACACCAAAAACTTTTGAAGTTGCTGACAAAAATCTTGGGGCCGTATCCTCTAAACACAAGGCCTAAGGATAGGAAGAGAAAGATTGTGAGATCATACCCAGGAAAGCTTTGGGTAGTTCCAGGCTTGAAAGATTTCACAGGATACTCAAGTCATTCATAACCTTAACTGACAGCAAAAATAGGTTCTAAAATCAGTCAGTGCATTACAACTCAACACATATTTTTTTTTAAGATTTTATTTATTTGACAGACAGAGATTACAAGTAGGCAGAGAGGCAGGCAGAGAGAGAAGAGGAAGCAGGCTTCCTGCTGAGCAGAGAGCCCGATGTGGGGCTCGATCCCAGGACTCTGAGATCATGACCTGAGCTGAAGGCAGAGGCTTTAACCCACTGAGCCACCCAGGTGCCCCTCAACACATATGTTTTATTTTAAGCTGTAGTTTGATTGTCCCGTGTACCTTGGCCATATAGAAATCTCCATTCATTTCAGACAAAGGAGATGTTACGGAATTTTATTCTGTCTTACTAGAATCTGCAAGAAGCCCCTGAAAGACAAAAATCAGATCGTCATTAAAATCTTCTTACCATCAAGTATGCGGTTGCACAAGGAAGCCTCTTTCTCCCTGTATACACATAAAAAGCCTCAAAAAGGAAGGAACTGCTGATAGGACATGAATGAATCTCAAAAACAGTGTGTTGAACAAAGGGAGCCAGACACAAGAGTAAACACTGCATGATTGCATTTATAGAAAGTTCCAGAAAGGGCAAAACTAATCTACAGTGACAAAGAGCAGTGGCTGTCTGGGGGCTGGGGAATGATTGCAAAGGGGCAAATGGAACATTTTGGGATGATGGAAGTGATCTATATTTCAATAGGAGTGTAGGTGACCTGGTTATGTGCATTTGTCAAAATTCATAGAGCTGCACATTTCTAATGAGTGAATTTTATCTTAAGTTATACTTTAATAAAGGTGATTTTAAAAAAATTTTTAAAAATTTGAGTATAAGTCATAATAACCAATTCTCTATGTCCCAGGACCCCTGAGAGCTCGTGTTGCTGGCAATGTTTGTAGATAGTGGAGGAAGCTTACAATGAATTAATTAAGATGTTCTAAAATGTTTATTTTAAGTGACAGTAACTTTCCAAGCCAGAAATTGTCCTTTCTCTTTCAATCAGACCAAAAAAAATGGAGGAAAGCAACTACTAAGGGTGGATGAGTGCTTTCCCCTAACAAGGTCATACGTATGGGTCCTTCCTCATCCATAGCAGGCCCAGGCTGGATGGAAACTTCTGTGGGTGCTTTGGGAGCAAAAGGGCATGGGAGGACCCACAAGTTCAAGAGCTAGAAACAAATTTCCAGGCATTCTGTAACACATTAAAAACAGAGTGGCTGAACTGAGCAATAATTGATAACAGCTGAAAATTAGAAAGCTCGTTCATAACATCTTCGATGGGTGTCTCTTAAAATTTTTCTATACAGGGATCATCTGGCTAAATATAATAGAGACTTTATCAAATTGACCTTAGTTGGTTTGACAAAGATTTTTTTTTCTTTCTTTTTCCACTTAAAAAAAGTCCTATCTCATTGGTGGAAAATTTTTCTAGTTCTGTGTCTGGAAGGAATCCATCTGTCGGGACCAGGAGGCTTTAGTGCAACACCACCAAGAGTTGCTACCCAGTCGGTGTAGACCAGGATGGATGGGCTTTGGAAAGATAACCTAGCAAGTCTTAATTAAGGAAACAGAATCATCAGACACATAATCTGGTATTTAACAAAATGTTATTTTCTGTGCTACCCCGTGGGCCTCATTTGTGTTTTATTAGTGTTGTCTCCTAAACTAGAGGGCAAGGACCTTACTTTGTGTCTCCCACTTACCACTCTCAAATTTGGCTCCTGGCCCCATAGTGCTCTCTTTTTAATGAGTAATCTATGCATGGTGTCATCTCAAGGCCCCTACCTGCTTACCTACCTCCAACCTTGGCTGTGTTGGTGTCTAACATCCTGAGAACACACTTCTCCTTGATTCACCCAACCCTAGGACTCCACATTTCTATGCCATCCTGCAGGATTGCCCCAACCAGACAGCATGAGGCCCACATCTTTCCCCTGATGCTGCTAGTACTCCCTTGTGTGCATCTTTAATTCTCCAAAGACTTGGCTTTGGTAGACAGCATAAACGAAGTCTGGTTACATGTGGCCCTGTGCAAACGTATGGAGCTGTGAACACCAGAGGGGGTCCCAGAATACCCACATACAGATTTAATTTTAAGGAAGGGATATTACCTGAGTCTAACGAGTGCCTGTGAGTATACTTCCATCAGGCGTCCATACCCAAGTGCATTTGTGACCCTTCACCCTAGCAGTCTCCCCATGGTGAACTGAATCACACCAGTTACATTCCTGCTTCCCAGAGGTCCTAGAAGATTTGGGTTTGGAATAGCTCTCAAGTCCCCACATAGTGCCGATATGCTGTACCTGGATGTTTTTCTTTTTCCAAAAAGGAATCTTCTCTCACCTAATGGAATGGATTCCAAAATTGATTCTGATTCTCAGTTCTATACCGGAGGTCTCACCTACAAAGCAGATCTATAGTCATTTTCTCTCCTCAAAAGCCTCATTTCCACTAATTTTAAGGATTTGGGGAGTTGATAACCATCCTGAGAGAAGTTATCTTCCCTCTTGAAAAACAATTAAGATATTTTCTTTCTATAAAAATTAGAGATCATCAAATATTCTTTCTGCTCTATTAAGAACTACATGATAACATATACTATATAAAATAGAATATATAGTATGTATTATTATTATGTAAATCATTGTTATGGAGCTATATATATCTCTCCCTGAAATAGCTGCAATGCCAGAAAAGAAGAGACAAGCTCAGGTTCGCTATGAAATACAAGTGGAAAGAAGGCAGGAATCGAATAAGAAACATCTCAAAAAGAATAGGTTTGCTTCCTTACAGTGTTTGACAACGGGCCCGTGCTTACAAAGAGAAATGTGTGGAAGAAATTAATCCCAAGGGCAGAGATCTTTGCCAAATAATTTAAAACCAAATAATTTAAAACCATGGGCTGGAGGACTTTAACTGAAATGTCACGTCATTTTATGAGGATCTTGCTAGCAGACGTAAACCAAGAAAGAGTCCTAACAGTACTTGTAACCTAGCAATTCCTCAGGCTGGGGATTCTAATGGTGCTTCGTGGGGTTTTTAAAAGACAATGTGGCCACTCTCATCAACTCACTGTACGTGCAATTCACCACCAACCAGACAGTGGAGAAAGCTACACAATTGTTTACTAAAGCAGAAAAGAGAAAATAAATTTCCTCTCCATGTGAGATGCCAAAAGCATGTGACTGTTCCAAAAGAAAACGGATTTTTAGTTCTCTTTTCTCTCCTATGAAGGAAGCATGAGTATGGAGAATCCAAACAAATGCAGAGCCAGATCATTTACAATTATTTCCAAGATATTTTCTGTCTATATTCAAATAAAGGTGTGTCTTAGGTTCTAGGAATTCACATTTTTGCTTGCCATAATCATTTCCATACAGGCATAGAGCCTTGTTTCATCCAATCAGGGCTTCGTGTCTGACAAAGGCTACAAGCTACACCTTGTAAGAAGACGTGGTTATCATCTCTCAAATATTAGGATTAGAAACTTAAAAGTACCCATTTTCCTTAATAATCTAACATGGCCTTGAGATTCTTCATATGCCCTTCCTCTCAGCCCCCACATCTGTATCATAAAGGAGAGCTGAAGTTTATGACCTTAGTCCTGAACTATCATCTTTGATCCAAATGGTTCCAAACTCCTGTCATCTTCCAGTCCGGGCCGCGCTTTCTTGCCATCTCCGTTCTGACTTTATTCTTCTAATCCGAACCTCTGTACAATGTTCCCACCCCATGTCTTATCTCCTTTCAACAGAGATTCTGATTCTCCATCTGGCTGCCCTCCCTCAAGAAACACCCCTTCCAAACTGTCTTTGCTTTCGACCTTCCTCTTCGAGGTTTATTGTCGCCCTTTCTGTCAAAATAAGTTGTAAAAATATACTTACTTGTGCATTCTGATCTTTTCCGGAAGTAATGAGTACAATTTATTTATTGTAGCATTTCAAGTGTGTAGAAAATTACATTGACTGAAACAATCGTATTTTCCCAACTTTCTCCCTAGTGATGTTTACTGTTTGGCTTTTTTTTTTTTTTTTCTTTTAGTTCTAGCAGATGAGACAGGGTCATTTCTCTGTCTGAATTAACTTGCACATACCCACAAGCAAACTCAACCCTACTCTTCTGGCTGCTCTGTGAGTCTCTGGTGATTTTCTGGTTTATTAACCTCAAATCAACATTTGACTGTATAAACATGATTAGTACCATTTGTATACTTTGAAAATTTATTGTGCATCTTCTATTTTCTTTCTAATAAATATGTGAAAAATTCTAAGTTTCTGTTCCAACATCATTCCCATTTTTAAAATCTAGCCTGTTCTTGGGAAAGATTCCAGTCTTTTGATCAAACAGTCAATCTACTAGAGTTTGTTGAGAATGAGCATTAATGTGCATGGGATTGTGGAGATCAGGAGAATATTTATGTCTGACCAGCTCGTCGAGACTGGAAGTTTGAGTCATAGCTTTTGGCTCACGGGGTGCCCCCGAGTGCCTGCCTAGGGATATAAATAGCACTGATGGTTCAGCAGTTCTCTATGAAGCACAGTGTTCCTATAAAATTGAAACCGCATAATTTGGTCAATAAGTCAACAATTTCATTACACCCCCTCCTAACGGTTTAATTTCACCTCTTCTTTTATTCGGTCTACTATATCCTTTTTATCCACTTACTCATTTCAGAAGACAATTTGGGAGTTAGTATCTCCCTCTAGCTTTTTCTCCAAGGGTAATTCTGGAGAAGAGCACGTTCCTCCTCGCCTTTAAATTAAAAAAAAAAAAAAAAGTCAGAAAATGAGCAGTTAGCAACACCAAGTGCCAGGATTGAGTAGCTTCTATTCTTTGAACAGCCTTTTAGTATTATATTTGGAACCTGCTGAAAGACTATTGTCCTTTGGTAGGGAAGCTAGCCTGATTTCTGGTTGTTCCTGTCTTGGAACATATTCAGAAATTCTTTCTCGGGCCAACAAAGCATGGTCTCCAGCCTCCCTGGAGACCCTGACAACACCAGGAAAGCTCTCTGCATTTTCTCAGAAGGTGTTGTCACTTGTCCCCCACAAGAGCATTTCCAACTGAATTCCCTCTTTTACAGAATGAAAACAAACTGCAGGGTGAAGTGGTGGTTAAGACTGTGGGCTCCAGAGCCAGGTTACCTGGTGTGAATCTGGGCTCCATGTGACCTTGGGTAAATTAGTTAACCTATTTCTACGTTTCCCTTTCCTCTGCTTTCGTGGGGATATACTGAAAGAACAGCCTCTCACAGGGCTGTTCAGAGGATAAAATGAGTTAATATAGTTGAAATGCTTGGAATATGGTAATACAAAGCAAGTGTTAATTGTTAGTATTAACTCGTATGAAAGAGAATAAAACATATCAATTGGAAAACCACTCAACTCCTGACACAAAACCAACAAACTAACTTGCATGCCCTTATATCCTTTTCTTTTTCTCCATTCTCTTCAGAGGTTCTCTTAAGTTGTTTAGACTAATTCTTCCCCTGGGCTGCAGATACATCCCATGACCCCTTACTTTCTCACGGACCTAATCCATTATACCCCTCACCCTCTTTCTCACTTCACAATGTGGCGGCCTAGGAGGTCTGGGGAGGGTTGTGATAGTCCTTCCTTAGGTGATGTTTTATAAGAGTGCTGTCTTATGTGGGCAGACAAGTCATGTTGGGGATCTTAAGAGGGATCCTTGAATAGATTTTAAAATTTTAATTTTCTGAACTTTCAGGCTTCTAAGACTGTAGATTATGGCTTCTATTTAATAAAGGAAATTTGTTTAATTAAAAAAATTTTGTTGGGATTTTTAAAATTGGGGTTGAGATTGCATTAAATACATATGTCAACTTGAGGAAGATTCATCAGTTTTAGTTCTTCTTCTTCAGAACTTGTACATTTTGTTTCTTTATTTTCCCTCAACACACCAGCTTGAACCTCCAGTGAATTGTTGAATAGAAATGATGACAATGGGTATATTTGTCCCTTTCCCTAATATTATTTTTCCAATATCATTTTCTCTAATATTATTTCCTTGGTTAATTCCAAAGAATGATAGTAGACTTACAGCCTAATAGAGCTGGAAGAAACTTTGAAGATCATTGGTTGAGATAGCAAGAGGTAAATTGAACTCCTTAATTGTTCAGAGAGAGGGAACAGGGATCAGAACACAGATACTCTCACTTCTAGTTTAGTATTCTTTTCCCTATAGCAAAAAGCCTCTCCAGAAAAAGAATACAATTAAGACAATTTCTTTTTATCTCCTGAAGTTAAGGAGTGCTTGAAGTTAAAAGTTTTTAGAGTTGAATAACGTGTGGGCCATGCCATTAACAAAGCTTCCACAGCCAGGAACAGAAACAGGGATACCCCATTGCCAAGTCCAGCTCCAGGCTTATTTAACCTCCAGAGAGCTTCCAGAATGGGCAATGGTCCTTTGATTTGCTAATCTCTAGCAATTTCCCTGACCCGTCTTCTTGATCCTATAGTTAACCTATCCTGGCACCACAAGGATATTTGGTGAGAGCAAAGCTATTTATACACCGACTCTCCTTCAGTCTGATTTCCCATGAGATTAAAGGAAATGATTTTTGTCCAGCTTCCTCTTTTCTCTTTGGAGTTAAATTCCTGGCAGAGCATGACCAGTGAAACCTCCACCTGTCCTCCTGCCATTGTCAGCACTTTCAAATCCGTGACTTCACTACTCCTCACAACCAGATCGGTGGTACCTGCTGGGCCTTAGCATGTCAGTAGAATGAACAACCGTGTAACTAATTGATTTCAAGATGCTACTGCAAAAGGCAGTATAGGTATCATACATGGTGCTAGACCTTTAAGAGTTTATAAGCTAGTCGCAGAGACAAGATAAACTCACATGAATTAAAGAGCAATAAATGATAATGTACATATAATCTCTATTAGTAAACAAATACACAAATACATGTATCAACACACAAATAAATAGCTCCAGCCACTGTACAAATTCAGGAGTATTAGAGCCTGTGCCCACAGTCCTGACTTCCATATTGCAACTGCTCCCACGTTCCCACACATGGTTACCCTTCTGTCACCTCAGCTCCACTTACCGGTTCTTTCTTCCCCTTCCCCCACCCAAGTCATTAAGGGAAATGTTTGCTCTGGGTATTCATGTTGGAACTTGGAATGCATTTTACTCTGGGAGACCGTGGTTAGGAATGATGTAAATACTTCAGCCACATTACAGGTTAAATGGGCTTTTGTGAATGGACTGTTAACTATTTCTTTGGAAAAGCTGTTCTAAATAGAAAGTGGCCTGCTTTCAAATGAAGTTTCAGAACACAGACTCTTCTCTAAATTCCAAATACTCAAAACTAACCCCTCAGGAAGGGTATCCTGCCAATGTGCCACAATGCTCTCCTTCATTAGCAATGTTGATTGTCTTCTTATTGTATACAAGCAAAAGGATAAATGTGGATGTAATGAGCAATAAAACACGTTCTTTGATTTCATGGAGACTAGCACTCTTCAGGTCCTCCTGCACAAAGGCAGGAGATTAAAGGATGAATTGCACATGCTTTGTGTATAATCACAGCTCTCAAGTCTGTAAAATGAACATATTATCTTAGTTTGCATCCTTGGCCTAACCTGAGGAAAAGAGCTTTTAGAATAGATATTGTTCATAATCCTGAGGCTTCTAAATAATACAAGTCAGAACAGAGAAGGACAAATTCCCAGTATGGTATTTGGCAGTGCTACCCCAAGTGTGGTCCGTGGATCAGTTGTGTCCACCTCATTTGGGAGGTTGCTGGAAATGCAGATTCTTGGGCCCACCCAGAATCAGAATCTCTGGGGTGAAGCCTAAATATCTGGGCTTTGACAAGTTTCCCAAGTGCTTTTATGCACAGCAAAGAGAACCGGTGCTAAGTTTGTCTTCTCTCCATTCTGTGGGACTAGCGTTGGTAGTAGATGCTAGAACACGTAGAAGTCCCATAGCCCTCAAATGGACTTTATTGGGCCGTGATGGGTCCAACAGTCCTCGGAGCAAAGAGCGTGGCACAAACAGGCACCCAATACTTGTGAAAGAATAAATGTAGCACAGCTCCCATGTGTGTTCTGCTTCTCCTTACACTCTATATACTTCTTGTAATCTGTTCCCCCGCCCCTTTCATCTGTCGAAATGCTGACCCCTAGGACCTCAGAAAGTAACCATATGTGGAGATGAAGTCTTGAAAGATGTAAATAAGTTAAAATGCACTCATTAAGGTGGACCCTAATCCAATAGACTGTGTCCTTATAAGAAGAGGACATTAAGACATTAGACCATTAGGACAGACACACACAGAGAAAAGACCATGAGAAGACACAGGGAGAAGATTAACAAGGAGAGAGGTCTTGGAAGAAACTGACCGTGCTGACACCTTGATCTTGAACTTCTAGACTTCTGGAACTATGAAAGAATAACCTTCTGTTGTTTGAGCTATCCAGTCTGTGGTAATTTGTTACAGCAGACCTGGCAAACTAATACATTATGCACCTCTACCCTCACACACCGGGAAAGGTTTATACAGTGCTCTTCCCAGAGCCTTACTATAGAGCTCTACAGAGCTCTGTAGTAACTGTTAATTCCTATAGCAACACATCACTGGCCTTTGGGGTGGGAATTGTACATGAGATTTTCTGTGCTGGGCCATTTGTGCAGATCACCTCAGCCTGGTGCTGACTCAGGTGAGAATGTGCTCCTCTCGGCTGTCTTGTACAACTGGGGAGGGAGGGCAGCATCAGCCCAACACTGAGGGTTCCAGCATTTACCATTAACCACATGTGTCTGAGGGCAAATGCCATCACTCTGGGTCTGTTTCTTCATATGCAAAATGGAAATGTTCATGACCTTCATAATGTCAACAATTCTTTTACAGGGACGTTGAGAAAGTCAAGTGAGGTAACATGAGTGAGAGCATTAAAATGTATTGTTAATGGAAGGTGGGGATGTGGACTATTGTTTTCACTTTATTAATAGAGCTATTATTAGCAAATGTGCTAGCTCTACAGCTTGGGCAGAGCAACAGCTGGGAGCCACAAAGAACCATCTGCTTCCCTGAGCTCAGTCACCTGGTAGAATGGAAGGGCTTTCAGATGCAACCCAGCAGCCACATGTTGGAAATTTGCCAAAATGTCACGTAAACATATTCATAATTTCTGTAATGTGTTTATCACCCCACACTTTTATCTCGACTTTAGTGTGTGCCCATGTGCATGCGTCCATGTTAACTTATCTATAATTGGGGCTCCATCTCACCTGTCTCCTTAATTTAAGTCACTTTCCCTCCTACTCTCATGAAAGAAGTCTTGAATCTTGGATCGTTAAGGGTACAATGTGATTGAAGATAAAGGCCCCTTATTTCTGATTTTAGTCATCAGAACAAAGAAATCATATCAAGAACTCTGGTCAGCCAGGAAATGGAGCAGATTGAGTGCTAAATGACACCAGACAAAACAAGGGGATGTTTTGAGAGATCATTGGTGGAGTTTAGACTCAAAGACTTCTATTTAATTCGAACCACATAACAAATGATGGTGATATCATTAAAATAAATATCCCACACGGGCCGTCTCTTTCCCTCCCATATCATAGCACTGACATCATTTTTGCATATTCTATCAATGGCATTTTCCATATTCTGCTGAAAGGTCACAATTATGTCAGTAATGAGATGCAGCCCCCAGTCAAGCTGTTCCAAGACACTGCCGCCCATTTCCAAAACAATTTTGAGGGCGGCTTCCCAGCAGTATGAATTCCAGAGAGCAGATGTCTCCTTGGGTGTGAGCCACAAGTTAAATTGGGGGAGTCCACCCCAGATCACTGTGGTCGTAGGAGCTACAGCCAGGCCACCTAGGAGGACACAGAGTGGCATGAAACCTCCAGGAAGAGAGATGGAGTGGATAGAAGGAAGCTGAAAGGGCCTCAGTGGTCCCATCTCCCTCAGCCAACCCCTAGAGTCCTTGCTAGTACAGTCTTGTTAGTTGTCAAACAAGGAATCCTTAAAACAGGACTGGAAGGAATTATTTGTCTAAATATTAAGAGCTCTTTGAAGTGAAGAAGAATTGGGACAGAGACCTGGCCCTGTTCCCTGCATAGTTGTGTGGCTTTAAGCAAATTGTCCACCCTCTCTGAGGCTTCATTTCCCTAGCTGTAAGATAGGGATGACAAGGATGTCTCCATCACAGGGTTGTGAGGATTAGCATGTAATGCATGTAAGTCAGCCCTCCATGAATGCTGGCTGCTATTATCGCCTTTATTGGGGATTTTAGAGTTGGGCTAAACTTGAACATCCGTAGCAACAGGGACCTAGCACCCCTGCAGTCCCCTGCTGGGGCTGAAAGAAGGGAGAGTAAAGTGCATTTGACATTTGCTGAATCTGGCAATTTTTAGAACAGAAGGGGAGAGAAGGGCGTATTTGTGAGCACGTATGGGAATCCTCAGAGGCTATGCAATCAGTCTCATGTCTTTATCTCTTTGTAAAGGTGGGTCTGTGCCTGGGTCCATTCTGAGCTCATTTGCTAAGTCAATAAGATTTATTGTCATTCTCCATTCTGCTGTGACTACACACTTTAATGCTAAGATTAGCAACCCTCCCTTCACTTCCAGTATTTAGCGACTTCTTCACTCCCAGCCGAATCAGTTAGAAAGGGATCTGTTAGATCACTACCAGGTTACTGTGAATCAAGGCAACATGTTAGCTCTCCCGAGAGGGTTTGCCTTTCAAAAGAGAATGCATGGGAGAGAAGGGATCTTTTCATGACTGTATCAGGGGAATGATCTAGACATAGACTATCTGGATTTCAGCAGGGCAATTGACAAAAGCTCTCACAATATTCATTTGGAAGAGAGGGAAAAACATAGACCAGAAAAGAGCACAGTTCTATGTACAACTTGCTCAATGTCCTCCACCAAGGAATGCTTATTAAAGGAAGAAGGCACAAGACGATGGTGTCCCTATAGAAGGTCACAGGGCTCTTCCTAAGGCCACATCCTGGCCAATATTTTTATCAGTAACTTAAAGAAAAACACAGATGGCATGTTGAACAAGTTCACAGATGGCTAGGTTTGTGGCTGATATATTTTGATAATCCAGACACTTCCATGCTCATATTTGACCTAACAGCATGGCATAATGGACCCAGTTGTTCTCAGTAATGGCCCACCTGCTCAGCCCAGGTGAGGTGCTAAGCAGTTTGCACATATTGTCTCTACCCCTCCGAAACAGAGACCACTTTCTCCATACTACAAATAACAAAATTGATGTTCATCATGGTCAAGAAACTTGACTTGATCTTACAGCAAAATGGAAACACATACTGGAACTTGAATTCGGATCCATGTAACTCCCAAGTCGTCCATGACCTCAGTCAGTCTAAGGTGAGTTCTACGCTTCCCTTTAAGAGCCAAGTGTACATGGTGTATAGTGGAGGCAAAGGCCATCTAGCACAGTGACTAGCACATACAGATGCAGAAATATTATGGGGAGAAAATCAGGAGCAAGTAGGAAGAAGGGAAGGGGGAGGATAGTATCTGCTTTAATCAGGGCTGGTAATCATGACCAGTGGGAAACAGCTGATAATATTTTGCTTGGTAAATGGAGACACACTAGTTCTCTTCAACTATTTACAAGGCTGGGGCGCCTGGGTGGCTCAGCGGGTTAAAGCCTCTGCCTTCGGCTCAGGTCATGATCCCAGGGTCCTGGGATTGAGCCCCACATCAGGCTCTCTGCTCAGCAGGGAGCCTGCTTCCCTTCCTCTCTCTGCCTGACTCTCTGCCTGCCTGTGATCTCTGTCAAATAAATAAAATCTTTAAAAAAAAAAAACGTATTTACAATTGCATGGAAGAAATATGAAATGTAAACCAGGGGGGTGGATTTTAATTGAGTGTGAACTGGAACTTTGTAAAATAATGAACATTGTCCACACAGCAGGCTCCCTCTCGAGGTGCTGCCTTGTTCCCGGACATCCCCAAGCAGGACCAGGTCACTGCTCATTGGAGGTGATAGGGATGAGCTGGGAGCAGGAGAAGCAGACGGAAGGCATCTACTTTATGAGGGTTGGAACAGTATACCAGATCCTTCAGCATTGGGGTAGGGGGAAAGAACACCTTTTGGAGCAGAGGGAGTTTTCTCCATCCTGATTATACCACACAGATTTCTGCCTCCTCCGTGAACTATGCAAAGATTTTAAGTGTGAGATAGAAACTGCCCTTCCTTATACCAAACACCAGCAAAACAGTGGCCTCATTTAGTTCATTGAAGGGAAGGGCTAAAAATTCCCTCAAGCAGGCTTCTGGGGAAAAGAAAAACCCTCGAAAGTACAGCAGGGGTGCTTTGGGAAGCACAAAATAGGCTTTGTTCTGCCCCCTCGGGCCTGGGCCAGAAGAGCAGTGAGCAAATGGAAAAAAGTCCTGACAGACTGTGTTTCTCACCCATGCCATCCTGCACTATTCACAGATTCTTACAGACTTTCTTGCTGTAAGAACTCATGCTCATGAACTTGAGCTATATGGAGATTTTTTTTTTTTCATGTTCAAGGCAATAAACCAGGAAGAGCTTGAGACATCCTCCCCGGTAACTGGAATACTAACAATGAAATGTACCGAGAGCACAGCCTACTTGATTATTTCCTAATTTTCTCTTTATGCTGGTTCCAGCCCGGAGACCCTGCCAGTTGCAGAAAGCTTCCTTCATGGCCGTGCAAATAGTTTCCATTTCCCAGCTGAGAGCCAGCGTCCAAGAGAATCTTCTGATTTGGGACTGAATGAAACAAAAGATGGCCCAGAGCTCAACTGCGGCCAGGACACGGAGGCTCACAAGCCAGAAAACTTCTGTGATGTCCCAGAAATCCCCATGAGGCAGAGAGGGCACACTGGCTACTCTCGCCAAGTTAGCATGCTTGCGGTCCATTCAGCTTCTCACCTACTTTTCTATCAAAGATTTCTTCAGGCTCTTGGTGGAATTTTGCAAAAATGCATTCCACATTATATTCCCAATAGTATGCCCCCAGTCTGACTCTCTTCTCACTTATTGTTCCGGGACTTCATGCATTCATCATCGAATCATTTGGTTTTTTATTTACTCACTTAACAAACATATATTGAGCGTCTCATTATTCACTCATTTCTTTGTTATTTCTTGAGCAACCATCACTGGCAAGAATGCGAGTGGGTTTAGGAGATGTATACAACAGGGTTTGTACTCAGGAGCATTTCCCACACGCTGAACCCATTACTAAGTGCCATGCACTTTCTAAGAGTTTTCCATTACATTCAAAATGTTCTCAACTGTGTATTTCCAACTCTGGCTGCTTCCCAGAGTTGCCAGATTTCAACATGTCTGCTAGATTCGGTCTCATCAGGAATGTCCCATTGACAGCTGCACTTCGATGGTCAGAATTGAACTCATGCCCCACTCCTCTAAGCCTGCTCTTCTTTGTGACTTTCCATTTCTGTTCAGTATCACCATCTTCGCACCACATGGGCTCAGGCTAAGATACCTTCAAAGTTCCTCTTCCCTTTACCCAGGACAATAGTGACTTTCACCTCCAAAATATCTCTCAAATATTTGTTTGTTTGTTTGTTTTCCATTTCTGTTGCTACTATTCAAGGACAGGATAGGACAGGAATACAGTAGTTCCTACTCGGACTATTGCAATAGCCCTTCAACTAGTCTTCCCACCTTAATATTACCAAATTCTGGTTCAACGTCCCTACTCCTATGTTCTCTGTGCCTACCCAAAATGGAAAAATGCCCTTTGCCAGATATTCTCTAGCCTGTCCTGCCTCTTTTCCTTTTCTTATGCTGTTCCCCCTAGCTGGTGCCCCCTTTCCAATCTCTGCATGCAGAACTTCTCCCACATGTAGCCTTCTAGTCGGTCCTCCACGAAAACTTAGCCACCTCTCTGGTGATAAGTGCCTTGTCCTTCCTTCAACTCTATGGCATCTCATGTCCATGCAGCAATAACTTAGATCCCATCTTCCCTTCTGGAGTCTGAGCTTCATGATGTCAGCACTCTGCTAAATAAGTCATTGAAATGGAAATGTCACTTTGCACAACGGGGTAAACGGACCATACCTTTATCACGAAAAGTAGTGAGTAGAGAATGAAAGATCAAAGGTACAAAAAAGGAAATGTTTGGAAGAAGAACTTCATAGAATAGAAAAGAACTGAATCAAGGGAAACCATTTTTGTTCATTTTAGACCAGAGGGGAAACATCTCTTTTCTTCTCACCTCTCAGGGAAGGATGAATAGTGGAGGACATGTTCAGATGGTGAAGAACAGTCCTCCTGTTCTGATGGGGGAGGGTATGACAGAGTCAGGAAAGAATGTGATTCGTTCCGTGGTCTGGGCAAGTCACCCTCCAAGCCTATTTTGTCCTCTGTGAGATGGGAGAAGAGTAGTGCCTATGCATTTGCTGTGAGGAGTATGCAAAATAATGTGAGGGCTTAACACGGAGTCTAGCCCCAGTCACGTTATCTGGTGTGGGTACTTGCTGTGTTGTGGCCCAAAAGGGGTGGAGCTGAAGGTTCTGGATTCTAGAAATGGAAGACAGTGTATAGGAGAGGTAAGTTACAAGCTGCAGTAGCAGATGGGAAAGTTGAGAAGATGTATGATCACAGGTGGGGGAAGGTGTGCTTAGGCAGAAAAGGGAATGATTAAGAACTAGGACAATCTTTGTCTGTATCTTGGATGCAGATCGGGATTAGCTATAAACTACCACTCTCCCAGGATGATCAGGGGGTTCCTCTGGGCGTTCACTAGAAAAATGGCTATAGTTAGAAACTGTTGTAGAAAATGACACAAACAAAAGTGATAAGTTCCTTCCCTCCTGAATGCAATTCTTTTGATTATATCATTTGTAAACCTTCTTTCTTAGTTCTTTCCTTCTTAGGACTCACCTCGCTCCTCCCCTATGGCCTCTAGGACTGTTACAAGCACTTCTTAGTGTCCGAGGGACAGTTCAAACACCATATGTTCCCAAACACCTTAGCTTCTCCATTCACTCACATGGGACTCACACTTCTCTATAGCATGGTGTGACTTGGGGAGTGAGCAGAAGAATAAAGACCAGTGCCCACCCAGGGGATGACATTCAGCTAAGCATTAGTCAGAAACAGGAATTCTAGGACATCTCTATAAAGAGTTATTGAGGTAGCCCCTAAAAGAAATTCCCATCAGTTTGTATGGGCCTGGCTCCTTGTTAGATTTTCAGCCTCTGGGGGAGGTATTCGGGGGTGTTCAGGTGGTTTTCTAACCTATCTTAGTACAACTTGATTACAGATAAAAGCTCTAAACCTGGGATTGTCTCAGAGACCTAAGTGGCAGCTCCAACTGGCCTGATCTGTTGGCAGGCCCTGAGAAGCCCGCAGACCCAGGATGGCCCTCTTTGCCTTGGGAAGCAATTCAGTACAGGACCCATTTTCTTGCTCTGTCTCCTTTGTCAGAATCGAGAGTAGAAAACAACTCTAGGCAGCCACCTCTTTGTACATATTCTGATTAATTGGTTTCTAAGGCCAGACAGATGCCCGGTTTAATTTGGGAAGACCGAAGGCAGCCCCCTTTCAGTCAAAACAGGTGGCTGAATTAGCACTGCAGGTTGCTAAAGGGCTCGTTAATTTGGCTTTCATTTCATAGATATAGAAGAAAGAGTAAATTTCCATGGACTTTAACCTAGAACTCCTGGGAGTTGTTGCAAGTAGCATATTCTTTCTCAGTTTCATTTTCTTTTACTATGTGCCCAAATCTTATGTTGGAAGTCAATAACAAGGAGCTTGTATTCTTTTCCCGTCATAATCTCTTGTCCATTTTTAAACACACACACACACACACACACACACACACACACACGCATGTTATATATTAGTCAGCTTGGGCTGCCATAACATCATAGACTGTGTGACTTCAACAACACCAATTTCTTTCCCACAGTGCTGGAGACTAGAAAGTCCAAGATCAGGGTACCAGGATGGTGGGCTCCTGGCCAATGCCATCTTCCTGGTTTGCAGATTTCGGCCTTCTCGTGGGTTTTCACATGGTGGGCCAAGGGAGGGCAGGGATGGCTCTCTGGTGTCTCTTCTTGGAAGGACACTAATCCATTGGACTTCATTTAACCTTAATTTTTTCCATTAAGGCCTCCTTTCCAAATATAGTCATCTTGGGGGTTAGGGCTTCAACATACGAAACTGAGGGAGGGAGGGCACAAACATTTAACCCATAACAATATATAAATTCTTATCACGAGTGAGGGATGCTGATAAGCATCTTGATTGTTAAGAGTAAGCTCATTCCTTGGGCTCCCAGTAGAGCTTCTCCTTCATCTCCAGTTCTCAGATAAAGACAAACATGAATAAGTTGTTAGATGAATGCAAATCTCAGTCTCACACATTTTTTCTTCCCTGATTTTAATATGATTCTTTGTTCATTTGATGATTTGTCGTCCTTATTTTATTCAATACCTATCTGCCTGACAACAATAACAATTCCAATTTCTTTTTTATTGTTTATTTCTACCTTACTCTATTCCAAACAGAAGTGTGTGAGGAGGTTTACAGAAATGCAGACAGGACAATAGAATTTTTCAGTGAAAGGATGGAAAGGGAAAACCAGCATGGGGAAGGAGGATGGAGCCAAGGATAATGCTGGAACGCAAAATGTTTGCCATAAACTCGTGGGTAGTACCTGTGACAGGCTCTAATTTTGTGATTGAACTCCCCAGTAGTTAAAGCAAAAAGAAAAACAGGAAGACAGTTTTTTCTCTCTTGAGGCTAAATGGTGAGACCATGTTCTTTGAAGGCTGACCATGTTCTTTGAAGGTTGGGGGGGAAGGGAAAGAATAGAGTGGACATGTCCTTGTGGAAATTAAGAAACCAGGTCAGAAGAAAAACTAACCACAGGGGTCCTGAGAGCATACCTGTAGGTAAAGCCAAGATTTTCCCAGAGAGGACTGTCTTTTCTGACAGAGTGTAGGCATTCTCAAGCTTTCACATGCAAAAGCATCACCTGGTATTGTTTGTGAAAGTGCTGAGCACTGTGGGACCCATCCACAGAGATCTGGGTTTAAGAAGTCAAGGGCAGGACCTAGGAATCTGTATGTTTAGCAAGTTTTCAGGTGATGCTAATTCTGCTGGTCCACAGACCACATGGCAAGAAACATTACCAGGGAGCTCTCACCTGTGAAAACTTTGCCAAGACACTTTCTCAAAACAAAATGTACAAATTGCTTACTGTGCATAGAAGTGTACATGGTGTGTGTGTGTGGGTATGTGTGTGTGTACACAAAGAGTCCATAGAAATCTAATCCTAGGCAGTGCTCCTCCTGGTTAAACTTCCAACATAAACCAGTTGTAAAATAAATCCCTAGGAAGTTAAATAAGTTGATTTGCTATACATGAATTTTGGATAGAAGCCAATTAAAACTCCCAGGTTTTTTTCACATGAGCTTCCCTTGCGTTATTGGGTCTTTTTTTTTTTTTTTTTTTAAGCTCAAGCACAGAACTTTACATTTATTCTTGTTATTTTCCACCTGTGATTCCATTTGATTGGCTGGCCTGGGTCCATGGAGTTGGCCCCATTTGCCCTATACTCTGTTGAATTCATAAAAGGAACCCCCTCCCCTCGACATTTAAGCCCATGGAACATTTATCAAAGCCAAATTTCTTGAATTGACAAAGAACAACATACTCTATTTAAATTTTTTTAACTTTCTTCCTAAACTCAATTTCTTACTAGAGCAGTTAAGAACCAAAATAACAAAATAACAGCACCTGAAGGCAATAACTAGACTTTATTTTCTTCCATAGAACTTATCACCAACAGACCTTTGGTTGCTGGTGTATTTTCTGTTATTTCCCACTGGAATGAGTCAGACTCCATCATGGCAGAGAGATCTGTAATTTCGGAGGCTTCAATAGTGCCAAGCACTGTGAGCTATAAGTATCGAATGAATGAATGAATGAATGAATGATTGGCACAACGTAAGCAAAAAATGCTTCGGAAAATGTGAAGATCCCACCACCATAAACAAGTTCTACAAGTAAGTGGCAGACTGGGAGAAGTTATTTGCGACACGTATAATTGACCAAAAATATGGCATCTATACTATATTTCTTAAAATCCTATATATTGGTAAGAAGAAGACCACCAACATCATAGGGAAAAAAATGGGTAAAGGGTATTAATGGGAAATTTATAGTAGAGGGAATGCAGTGGCCAATGACTTTGGCAGGCAACTTGATATCTGGGTCTAGTTTTCCTAACCCAGTAAAAGAGCTCCCTGCCTCCTAGGATTGAAAGCATAAAATTAGTTAATAAAAATTAACTGCTTGAAAAGTGGCTGACACACACTGCTGTGCAAGTGCTAGAAAGCATCATTGTCAGTGGTAATCAGATAAATATAACTGAGAATAGAAGACCACTTTCCACCTATCCGATTGGTAAAAAAAAATTCTAAACAGGTGATGGGGATTAAGGAGGGCACTTGTCATGCTGAGCACTGAGTGATGTATGGAATTCTTGAATTGCTGTGTTGTACACCTGAAACTAATATAACACTAACTGGAATTAAAAACTTTTTAAAAAATTTGCTAAGAGGGTAGGTCTCATGTTACATGTTCTTAGTATAAGAAAATAATTTATTTGAAAAAGAAAAATACACATAAAAAATGTACCCTATATTTTCTGGGCATATATTTTATGTAAAATATGAAAATGGGCTTGAATCATACATACCAAACTCATGATACCATTGCATAGTTGAGGTGATGGGAATGACAAAGCTTTCTGGGACCAAGGATGGGGGTTAAAGTAAACTTTCACCACCTCTGTGATGCTTCAGTTTTTTAAAAAACAAAAAACAAAAAGGAGGGGGAAAAAAGCTAGAAGCAATCCAATAAATATTAAGATGATGAAAATATGTGTGTGGTATTACATTATTCTTTGTTTTTTTTTATTTTGAGAACTCGAATTTTTTTTTAATATAAGAAAAAAAATTCTAAAGAGCAAAATTTTTAAATTAAGTCATTGCTAAAGTTGAGGGGCAATATTCATGTGCTGTAGATGAGCCACAAACAGATGAAGGGATTTTTCTTAATCATTTTAATAAGAGTGTCATTTCTTTAAAATCTTTGTTAATGACTGAATTTGGAGAATAAAATGAAAAAGTAATGTTTGTTACACCCTTCAGCCCAACCAGCCACTGCTACAGTGTGCCGCAAACATTCCCCGGACATTCACAATGTCATTTGTTCTATTGTTAGTAGGGAAACTGAAAAAATCTTGTTTGCTTGGAGGGACACAAAGATTGGAGCTCGCCCACTCTAACAGAGTTGCAAAAATTCAGATGCGATGTCTGCAGCCCAAGACATGGCTTGGCCCAGAGGATGCTCCAGCCAACACAATTGACTTCCTGGTCTCCACACTGAGATAAAGCCATTCTCAAGGAAGGATGCCAAAAATAGGAAGTCTTAAAATACAAAGGAAATAACCACTGTTTTTTCCTGACATTGATCCTCTTGACGTGGGCCACCAGAAGATAAGTTATCCCCCCTTTAAAAGAACATCTCCTAGAAAAAGAGAGAACATTGCAGCTACACCTGTGAGCCATCTGATTTCGGGTTGGACATTCCTGGGACTCAGGAACAGCTTTGTGACCATGGTCAAAAACTCCTCAACAGCCGGATTTTCAGCATCAACCCTTTTTCCTGTGTCTCCAAACACCTCCATGACAGTTTTTAAAGTCTGTAATTTACAGCCAATAATGAAGCTTTTAATTGTTATTCTTTTCCTGTGTATTTGCTTAGCAGTAAAAACTATACTTCTCTTTGTCTACTTAGCTTCCTCAGCCTGGATGGGGAGCCAGCCAAAAATGATCAGGGGACTCAACATAAGGAGGGGCAAATTTGTGATCAGGCCCTTTGAATGTTTGTTCAGAGTCCCCTACACAAGGATGAACCCATTCTATGTTAGTCTGATGGCTTATGTTTTGTCCAGGATTCTCCTCTTTGGGCCAGCAGTTGTTTTTTACACGTAGTCTTAGGAGAGAGGAAACCCTTCGTCTAGACCCTCCCTCCTAATTCTCTATGGTTTCTTGGTCTCAGCCAGTCTCACGCTCATTTTGGAAAATATGAAAATAGACGTATCCATCTGCATCCAGAAGAGCTGTTCTTTGTCAAGTGCTCCCCACTTCTCCAGGGCCAGGCCAGACCCCAGTCCAACCCTCCACATGGACCTCGGTTCCACACCAACACCTGGGCAACTCACTTCTCTTAGATGTCTGAGGGTGCCACAGCTCTGCTGGGCCCCATCCCACCCTGCAGCAGCCCAAGGCCTGGAACCCTGAGGGAGGATGGGGTCAACCTCACTGAGGTTGCACCATTTTTGATGATGCATGCATCATTTTTGTGCCTCTGTAAATCATGACAGAAAAATCCCACCAGAGAGTCCACCAGAAGCTTATAAAAGTCTTGTTGTCATAATTCATCCTCACATTTCAATCCGATAACCCTCTTGGACCTTAGACCTAACAGGCCCTTCTAGCTCTGGTGAGTTGGTGAAACATGAGGGTGTGCATGTTAGTCTTCTGCGAGTCTTGGTCAAACAAGAATTTGGAGCTCTGGCTGCCTGGACCATTTCATAGAACAAGGGCTACTATGGTATAAAACCCTCAGTCCTAAGGGCCCAGCTTATTGGGGCCTTTCCTCCCAGCCAGTCTCCTCCTCCATCTTATACTATGACTTTCTGGATATCTGAGTTGAGAGGACCATGCAAGCCCTCCCACCCAACATCTCCTTTTCTACGATGACTGTAGGCTACCAAGTGGCACAGGATAGCATGGCCAATCATGCTGGGTCAGTACTACACTGGTGAACTCCTAGACAGAGAACTTTTCTCTTGGTGGCATTCTCTGTAGCTTCTCTGAGGAAAATGTCCTTTGAGAAGAGTGGAAGCTACAGCCTTATTGTGATACTTTGCTGATTTGGAGGATGTCCTAGGACCAAACTTACTGGAATACCTGTCATGCTTTTTCCCTCCTGCCTACATCTCTTGACCCTCCTCCTCTTCCTGGCCCCCTCTGAACCCCCTCTTCTCTCATTTTTTGTCCTCACCACCTCTCCTTCTAGCTCAGCATCTCTTCTACTGGTTGCTTGCAAGAGATTTTGAAAGGGTGTGGGGTGAGGAAAAAGCAAAGAACAGGCAAAACTAGGGAGTGAGGAAAGGGATGAAGTACCTGGAGCTCCCCCCAAGCTGTCTTGGTATTATTGCACTTTGAATAAATGACCTCATTTCCCAGGGAGTCTGTTTATGTGAATTTTTCATCGCACTCTATAACAAAGTTCTCCACATTCCAATGGCTGGAAAGCCCATCTGGGTGCTCTCTCTTTAATTAAGTGCACTACTCTTGATCCACTTACAGCCTTGGAAAATTCTTTCGGAGTGACTCTCTCTTCTTCGTTGAACCCGGCTAGAAGAGTGGGTGGGAGGGAGGATTGTAAGGGGAAGAAAATGCTAGGTTGCAAGCTTGTGCCTTGCCCTGCCCTGCTCAGGGCCTGATCAGGTCTTCCAGTGATGCCACGTACCACTGAGTTTAGCTCTCCTAAACGGGCCTGTTGCCTTGCCCTGGTGTCCTGTTACTCAATGCCCAATGTCCTTGCTTTCACTGAATATGGCCTGTTCCCTAAAAGACTGGCTTTTGACCTTTAATCTGCCCACAGCTTGGTTTTGACAACCCCTGAATTCCTTTTAGCTCGAACATTCTCTGAATCAAAGTAAATCTCTTAAGGGTGCTATGTGTGTGCGCACACACACACAGGCGCGCACACACCAGATCCTTCTTCATCAAATGTGCATCTAGCTTTGCATTTTTCATATATCTAATTTTTTTGTCTCACATACAGTGGCAATTCTGATAGTGCTCAGCTCAAGCCAGATGGGCAGAATCTCCAGTGCTGATGAGTCACAAGTACACTTGAGCGGGTAAAACTTTGCCATGGGAATGTCCCCACACCACACTGTGTCGCCACCACACTATATGTGGGCCAAGATGGGCACAGTACTTCTTTCTGGAGACTAACAGATACTGATGGCTGCTGCTGATCAGTAAGAATGTGCAATGTGGCCAAAGGACCATTCATATCCACAGGACAAGAATTTATCTGTCTTATTTTCCCTTGTGTAGCAGCAGCGTGTCTTATGGAGAACAGTCCTTTGCAATTTTTCTGAAGCTAGAACAAAATTGCAACCTGAGGAGCTGCAAACAGATTCTGCTTTGAATGCAAACGCTTGATTTTACATCCCAGCAGAGTGTTCCTTTTAAGGGAAAAGCTGCTTTATTGGACTATTATTAGTTCATTAATTCAGTTGTCCACAATTGACTAAATGCCAAAACTATAGCTTCTAGGTTTATGGTGGTGAACAAAACAGAGTCCCTGACATCTCTAAGCTTGCAGCAGAGTGAAGTATAAATACAGTCAAATAACCAGACATTTAATTGCTCTGAAGTAAACAAATAGGATTCATGATAGAAAATAACAAAAGTTCAGTTTAGATAAAGTGTTCATTATTCAGGGAAAGCGAAGACCTAAAGAATGAAAAAATGTCAGTTAGGCATACAGGGGAAGAGAGGATATACTGAGCAAAGGGAAGAGTATGTGTAAAGGGTGGGGTGGGGGAGAATATGGGGAAGATTTTGCTTGTCCGAGGAAAGGAAGGTGTGAAGTATAGTGTGTGAGGTGAAAGGTGAGGTAGAAGGACATGACACTGGAGAGGTAGGCAGGGATTGGAGCATGTACATCTGTGTAAGCCATGGGAATGGGTTTACATTCTATTCAAAATGTATGGGAAGCCATCGTACAATTTTAAACAGAAGGGCAACCGTGTTCGGTTAATGTCTGGCAAGGACAACTGGCTGCTGGGAAGAACAGGTCAGAGGGAGGCCAAGGTATATGATGGAGCCCAGTGAGGAGGCAATTGCTAGGCCTGGGTGGGAGATGGTCACGTGACCAGTGGGATGCCCAATAAAACGCTATGAGGTGCTTTGGCTCCTGAAGAAAAACACACAGTAGGAGTTACTGAGGCGTTAGATTGGGGCATGGGAGCTGGGGAAAGGTGAGGGAAAGGAGGAACGATGGATGAGATGCAGGTTTCTGGCGTGACAAACTGAGTTCATGGAGTGTCATTCAGGAAAAGAGAAGCCTAAAGAATAGCAGTTGGAAGAGAGCGTAGGGGTCAGTCAGAATTTCTGTTCTGAGGTGTATGTGAGCCATTCTATGTCTGGACTTAGCCTGTTAATGGATGCTTGTTTATGTGGATATGCCTGCTGCTTGAGCACTCCTCAGAAGAGGCGGGGCTGGGGCCAGAAGGAATGCAGAAGAGCCAGCTTTTCACCTCAGTAGACTCACTGTTGAGATGCCCCAGTGTGATTTGGTGTTTTACACAAGATGTGAAATCTGATATCTGTGAAGTGCACCCTAGGCCCCAGCTACACCCTGTGGATGAGTTGGGGGAGGAAGAGGGTCACTAAAGGGAAACACCAAGACCAATCAATGAGGAAAGGACAGTCTTCTCAACAAATGATGCTAGGAAAACTGGATAGCCACATGCAAAGCAGTGAGGTTGGATCCTTACCTTATGCCATATACAAAAATTAACTCAGAATAGATCAGAGACCTAAATGTTAAAGCTAAAAGCAAGATGGGACTGGGGAGGGAGACAAACCATAAGAGACTCAGGACCCTCAGGAAACAAACTGAGGGTTGCTGGGGGGAGGTGGATAGGGATAAGGTAGCTGGGTTATGGACATTTGGGAGGGTATGTGTTATGGTGAGTGCTGTGAAATGTGTAAGCCTGATGATTCACAGACCTGTACCCCTGAAACAAATAATACATTATATGTTAATTTTTTTAAAAAGCTAAAAACTGAAATCTTAGAGGAAAACAGATTTGTTTAAAGACTTTATTTATTTGACAAATAGAGATCACAAGCAGGCAGAGAGGCAGGCAGAGAGAGAGAGGAGGAAGCAGGCTCCCCACTGAGCAGAGAGCCCCGTGTGGTGCTCGATCCCAGGACCCTGGGATCATGAACTGAGCTGAAGGCAGAGCCTTTAACCCACTGAGCCACCCAGGCACTCTGGAAAACAGATTTATGACATTGGCTCTAACAATAATTTCTTGGATGCGATGCCAAAAGTACAGGTAACAAAAGCGAAAATAGATAAATTGAACTACATCAAAATTTAAAACTTCTGTGCATCAAAGGACACAATCTGAAGAGTAAAAATAACAACTTACCAAATGGGAGAAAATATTTGCAAATCATATATTGGATAAGGGGTTAAAATCCAGAATATATAAAGAGCTTCTACAGCTTAATAACAACAACAAAAAGCAACCCAACTTAAAAATGAGCAACAAATTTGGATAAACATTTTTCCAAAGAAGATATACACACAGCCAACAAAAAAACACATGAAAAGATGCTTAACATCACTAATCATCAGGGAAATACAAATCAAAACCATGAGATATCACTTCACACTCATCAGAATGGCTACTAAATAAACAAACAAAAACAAACACAAAAACAGAAAATAACAGAATCACAAGTGTTAGCAAAGATGTGGAAAATTTGGAACACTTGTACACTAATGGTGGGAATGAAAAATGATGCAACTGCTATCAAAAACAGTACAGCAGCTCCTTTAAAAATGAAAAATGGAATTATTACATGATCTGATAATTCCACTTCTTGGTATATACTCAATACTTTTGAGTATATAATTATATTATAAATAAGTTTAGTCCAAAAATTCTACAACCTAGATAAAATGGACAAATTCCTTGAAGTACACAATTTATCAATACTGACTCATGAAGAAATAAAAATCCTGACTAACCCTACATCAGTAAAAGAAATTGATTTTATATTTAACCTTATCACAAAGAAAACTCCAGATCTTGATCCTAACAAATATATAAGGAAGAAAGTAGCATATCTATCTCACAGGTCTTTTTCAGAAAATAGAAAAGTATTATCCAAACTCATTTTATGAGGGCAGCAGCATCATGGTATAAAAACTAGACAAAAATACAACAGTGAAAGAAAGCTACAGACATATATTTCTTATGATCACAAATACAAAAAATTTTTTAAACATTTTATTTATTTATTTGACAGACAGAGATCACAAGTAGGCAGAGAGGCAGGCAGAGAGAGGAAGGGAAACAGGTTCCCTGCTGAGCAGAAAGCCCAATGTGGGTCTCCATCCCAGGACCCTGGGATCATGATCTGAGCCGAAGGCAGAGGCTTTAACCCACGGAGCCACCCAGGCGCCTCCATAAATGCAAAAAAATTGAACCCAATATTAGCACACAATTCCCAGAACTATAGGAAAAGAATAATATGTGATGACCAAAAGGGGTTTATTCAGGAATTTAAGATTGGTTTAAAGTTTAAAAATCTATCCAAGTATCATAGCAACAGAATAAGGGAGAAAAAACATATGATCACGTTAATAGATGTAGCAAAATTATTTAAGAAAATTCAGTGCGTATTCATGATAAAAATTAAACAAACTAAAAATAGAAAGAGACTTCATCATTCTGATATGGAGAAAAGCTTACAATTACCCAATCAAACTTAATCATAAGAGCCTGAATACTTTACTTCAATGATTGAGTACAAAGACAAATATCTACTCTCACAATTTTTATTTAACAGTGTACTGGATATCCTCACCACTTCAATAAGGAAAGAAAAAAATAAAAATCATATTGAAAAGAAAAATTTTAAACCTTCTTTATTCACAGATGTCATCAATATGTACATAGAAAATTCTATGAAATGTATTAAAGATACTAGAACTAATAAGAGAATTTAGAAAGGTCACAAGATATTTAGTTAGTACACAAATCATAATTCTGGTCGTATAGTCTAGTAACAAACCAAACTTTAAAAACAATACCATTTATTTTGGCATCAAAACAATTAAAATACTTCAAGATAAATTTAACAAAAATATGAACAAGACCCACACAATGTAAACCACAATGCATTAGAGAGAGAAATTCTGAAAGACCTAGTAAGTGGAGAAACATATTCATGGCTTGAAAGTCTCAGTATTATTAAGATATCAATTCTTCCCAAATTGATTTACAGATTTGACATTACTCCTATCAAAACTTTTAGTAGAGGGGCGCCTGGGTGGCTCAGAGGGTTAAAGCCTCTGCCTTCAGCTCAGGTCATGATCCCCGGGTCCTGGGATCGAGCCCCGCGTCGGGCTCTCTGCTTGGCGGGGAGCCTGCTTCCTCCTCTCTCTCTCTCTGCCTGCCTCTCTGCCTACTTGTGATCTCTCTCTGTCGAATAAATAAATAAAATCTTTAAAAAAAAAAAAACTTTTAGTAGAGTTTTTGTAGAACTTGATAAGCTTTATCGAAAATTTATATGAAAAGCAAAAGACTTAGAATTGGTCCTTAAATATTGACCTACTGATTGTTTCAAAGAACATTTTTGAAAACTAAGAACAAAGGTAGAGAGTTTACAATAATAGATTTTCAAGACTTAATATGAAGCCACAGTAATCAAAAACATATACCAGCTCTGGCATAAGGGTAGACAAACAGGTTAATGTACTACAAGTAAGTCCAAAAATATTATACACACATATAAGTTGTCAGTTGATTTTGACAATGGTACTGAAGGAATTTAATATGGAAAGTTTAGTCTTTTCAACAAATGGTGCTAAAAACCTGGCTATTCAAATAGGGAGAAAAAATAAATCCTGACTTATATTTCATATCATGCATAAAAACAAATTTGAAATGGATTATAGGCCATTTTTAGGCCAAAATTTAAGACCTAAATTTTTTTTTTAATTCTAGGAAAAAAATCATGTGTTAAGGAAAAATTTCTTAGCTAGGACACAAAAAAATAAAACATAAAAGAAAGAAAGAATGATAAATTAGACATAAGCTAGAATTTAAAACTTCCCTTTCTAAATGCATGATTATGAAGATAAAAATCCAAGATACAGACTGGGGAAAACATATTCCAAAACATGTATCTGATGAAGGACTTGAATTCAGAACATGTAAACAACTCTTACAACTCAACTGTAAGAAGATACCCTACTCTTTTAAGGGACAGAAGATTTGAGTAACACTTCACTGAAGATGTACAAGTGAAAAATAAGCACAGGAAAAGCTAAATATCATTGAAGAAGACATAAAAATTAAGCCACAATGAGATATTAGTATGTATCTAATAGAATGGCTAAAATCAAAAAGACTGACAATACAAAGTGTTGACAAGTATAAGGAAGAACTAGAACCCTCCTACATTGCTGATGGGTTGCAAGTGATACAATCACTTTTGAAAACAGTTTGGTGATGTTTTATAAAATTAAATATACACTTAACATTACATTATAAATCAATAATTAGGCATTCACCCAAGAAAAATGAACAACTTATGTCTATAACACATGTGGGCATGAATATTGATAGAAGACTTATCATAATTGCCAAAAAGTAGAAGCAACCCCAATGTCTGTTAACAATGAATAAGGAGGGGTGCCTGGGTGGCTCAGTGGGTTAAGCCTCTGCCTTCAACTCAGGTCATGATCCCAGGGTCCTGGGATCGAGCCCCGCATTGGGCTCTCTGCTTGGTAGGGAGCCTGCTTCCCCCTCTCTCTCTGCCTGCCTCTCTGCCTACTTGTGATCTCTGTCTGTTAAATAAATAAATAAAATCTTTTAAAAAAACAAACAAACAATGAATAAGGAAACAAAAGGTGGTCTATTTACACACTGTAATAATATCACACAATAAGAATCAACAGAGTATTGATAAATGCAACCACTTGCATTATTAATCTCAAAAGCATGATAGTGAACAAAAGAAGCCAGCCACAAATTGATATATACCATGTGGTCTTATTTTATGAAACCCTTGGACAGGCAAAATTAATTTATTGAAACAATAAGCTTATCAATGGTTGCCTAGTATCAAAAATAGGGAGCATTCACTTCAAGGAAGCAAAAACTTTGGGGTGATGGAAATATTCCATAACTTGATTAGATTGTGGTTACACAGATGTATACACAGAACTTAAAATAGGAACATTTTTATTGGAGGTAAATTTTACCTCAATAAGGTAGAATTAAAAAGAAAAAACACACATCAAGATATTGCTACCCACTAACTCAAATGGCTAAAATTAAAAACACTGACAATTCTGCTACCACAGATGGGAGCAACTGAATTCTCAGCCACTGCTGATGAGTGTGTAAACTGGTAAAACCATTCTGGAAAACCCCATTGCATTCATCATATGCATAGCCTTCGACACACAGAAATTCCTTTTCTAAGTATATACCTAACAGAAATGTGTTTCATGCACCAAAAGAATGCTCATGGCAGCAATAGCTAAAAACTGAAAACAACCTGATTTACCATAAATAGCAGAATGACTAGTGGTATATTATATAATAGAATACTATACAGCAAGGAAAATGAATGAACAGCTCCTATATACAGGAAGCAAGAGCAAATCTCACAAACTTTATATTGAGGGAAATAAGGCTGATACAAAAGTCTGCATGCTTTATGATTCCACTTATATAAAATATTTAATGTGTAAAATTAACCCAGGACATTGGAAATCAGAATAGCGATTCTCTTTGGAGAAGAGGGAAGAAGTCACCGCCAGAAGGGGGCAGGAAAGGAGCTTCTGGGAAAGTGCTAAGATTGATGAGAGATATTTTTGGATTAAAAACAATTAAATGGCCCCTATTCTGATTTATTTAAAGCTAGTGAAAGGGAACAATTAATGCTATAGGAAATAAATGGTTAGAATGATAAAGCACTGTTTTTTAAAATTTCTGAAGGAGAGATTCATGAGAAAGCAAAGAGGGTATATGTGGACATGCTAATCTTTTACAAGAATGACTTTTTTCCCTCCAAGTCTCAAAAAAATGACAATAATGGAAATCTACAAAAGGATGAAGGACGTATGAGAAGTTTGGGGAACAAAGCAGAGGGAGTTTGTAACTGATCACAAAGCAAAGTCAAATGCCCAGAAGTTGTGAATCAGACTTGGGATCTTAAGAAAAAAGTCATCAATGTAGGCACATTCACCCCCCAAAATGTGAGGGGCTGCTGCTAGGGATAAATGAAAGGAAAACTGAGCTGTACTGGGGGCTCAGCTAAATTTAGAAATGACACAATTCTCCCTCTGCTAATTGGCACAATCATTCTCTTGGACACCCAGGCAGGAGAGCTGGAAGTTACTGGTTTAGGAAATGTTTTATTCCTCCCTCTCACAACATTCTGACATCTTCCCCTTCAGCTTCCTGCAATGTGGGCCCTACCAGAGACAACCTACACCACCAGCTTCTCACCAGGGTTCTCTATCTTCTGTCTCTCCTTTCCATACTTGTATTCTTACTACAAATGTTTAGACCTTTGCATGCCCGTATTCAAAAACCTTCCATGGCTCCTAGCGTTGGATGCCAGTTAAACAAAAAAGCCTCATCAGCTAAGTCCACCTCACATTTCAGACCATAATGGAAGCCAGAGCACATGGGACCTTTACGGACCAAACAGTCACTCAGCAGATTTCTCATTATACCACCCAGCCTTCACCCAGCCACATATAAAAGTACTAGCTGACATGGATGACCTATAAGTGTGACATATTGTCCTAAGCACCAGGTGTATGTTGGCCTATTCAATTCTCATAACCACCTCTGGAGAAATTTCTAATTTTCTCATTTGATAGCAGGCAAAATGAGATAGAGAGAGGCCAAGAAAATTGTCCTCTTCCGTGTCAACAAATGAGAGTGCAAGGATTCAAATCCCAGGCAGATGGGCTCCAAAACCATGCACATACCTCCCCATGCTAACAACAGGCACTTACTTGCCTTGTAACACCTGCGTTTGGGTCTGCTTGTCCAAGTCACAATCTGGGCTCTGCAATCCACCTTCCCTCACCATGGCCCAACAGAATGTTGTTTTTTTTCTGGTTATGGAAGCTACATGCCATTTTGAAGCAAAACTCTCTCCTCCCCGAACTCCTTGTTGGGGTTCAACCCAACTGCAGCCTTTGTCTAGGATGTTTCTCAATGATGCGTTCATGCTTCTGTCTTCCTTGCTCGATAATGAGAAATGATTACTAATTTTTAAATGCTGGTTATAAGTATTAGGAAGTTTAAAAAAAAAAAAAGAAGAAGAAGAAGAAGATTGAAAGGGGAAAGCTCATCCTTGTGATGAGTAAGTGGTTCCCTAAAAGATTTTCAACCTTCTCTGTATTTTGTAATTCCAGTTCCAACACAAAACTATATTTATCTTATTAATATCTTAGCTTACCCTGTTCTTCTCATTTACAAAAAAACTTGTTCTTTTCTTCATCAATTTTCTTAAGAAAGTCATGGTTGGAAAAAAGAAATGTTTAAGGAATTGGTTTACCTTCCTCAGGAAGTTTGTTTCCCCTTTCAAACTCAATGGTTACCCTCTTTCCCCCGCCCCTGCCCCACCTAGAGATTGTTTTCCAAGATCTTTTTTAGCAAGCTAGAGTTGTGACCACAACAATCTTTCTTCTCCGAGACACTTTCAGGATTCCATCATAGATATAACCCTTATCAGTTTGAATATGTTTACGACGTCATGTAAAATCAAAGATAAATTCTAATATTCTCCACACTCAAATCCCGTAGCCTTTGGAAGTTTCTCAGGAACAGCTCCGTCCCTCAAGACAGAGCAAAAGGGCTTGTTGTGAAGAGTGTGAAATCCCCACCTTCCCACGCTTCGATGCGAAAGCCCTATCTTAAAAACACAGTACATTATCCTAAAAACAAATTTCTCTCTGATTTCAGTGACACTAAAAGGCAGCGCAAACAATGGTTCTGGCATAGTTCCAGCGTTCTGGACACTGCTTCTTAACATAAAGTGAGCTCACAAAGGCTGGGGTTTCTTTTCTGAGGATAGCAGATACTTTAAATACTGTACACTTTTGTCTCTACGCATACAAAGTAAAGCAATGAACTGGGGCAATTATCCTTGTAATTCAAGTGCGCTCTTTCCTCCCCACATACATATTTTGGCTTCAATTATCTGAATGTTTCAAACAAAAAGTATCTTTTTACCCCCTTGGATAATTGTTTCGTTTCTCTCTTTCGTCTATATAAATTCCTAGTATTCCTATATATAAAGTCCTAAGTATTCCTAAGTATTCCCTAGTCTGTATCTACAGATGAGAGAAACGTGTGCAAATAAATGATCTCAGAAGCAACACTTCTCTTTTTCTCTAATGGAGAACCATCTAGCACCTCCAATATGGTGCAACAGGCAAAAAAACCCAGTTGCCTGTGAGGTTGGAGTCCCACCCAGGCAGGGCTATCCTGTTCCCCATCCTCCAGCCCCAAGGAGCAAGGAGGATGGGAGAGGACCAGCCACCCGGGATCTGACAGAAGCTGTCATCCAATAGACAGGAACACCATTCACCTGTGGCCTGAGTGTTATCACCAGACGTGTTGACAGGCGCAGGGACAGGGGAGGGAGGCAAAGTCTTCTATGCCAGCTGGTGAAAGGCTGGAAGGTTCTTTCCCCTCTCACCCAATGGGAGTGAGAGACAGCTGCAGCATTGTTGACTGGCATGAGCCTTTTCAGTCTTGGACAGGAAGTCCCTAGACACTTGGTAGAGCCATTCTCAGGGCTTCACGGTGTCAGTGGGGGTTGGGAAGTGGGGGAGGGAGAGGGGAGTGGGGGGAGGGTGCTCACAGGATGGGATTCAAAATCATGGTCCTCAGCGTGTCAGAGAGCACATACTATAGTATAAGCCAGTGACCCCCAGACCAGGATGAATTGCCCATCCCAATGCATTCACGTTAGTTAGTTTAAGGGGAAAAAATTCTGTGCTTTGACAGGTGAACCAAGCTGTCCTTTTTTATTGTTGTCTGTCCTCTGAACTAGGCTATGAAAGGAAATGTGTTGCTTTCTTTCAAAACTGTGTAGACAGTTTTATAGACAGATGAGGACTTTGTTTCAGGAACACTTAATGGACTATAATTGAATAATAATAATTTAAAAAAATGTTTAAATGACCTGGTAAGTTCATTCTCCAATTATACGCCGGAATCTCTGAAAATGACTGATTTTTGATGTTATCAAACATGGGACAAACAGGGAAGTGCAACCCTAAAAGATTTCACATAATTGAAGGGGAAAACTGTATGGTTTTCATTGTATCATGTTCGCAGTTCCAAGGTTTTGGACTACAGGGGATTCTAAAATAGTCTTGGTTCCCTTGGTGCTGAGCTGGAGAATTTGTTGATTCCAAATGACTGCAGAGTGAGCAAGCGTGGGTGTGTTCTGCTCGGAAGTCGATTTCTTTATAAACCAGCTGGTAATGAGAACAAGATGCTCCGTTTCTGGAGAGCAGGAATCCACGGGGCCATATAACCAAGAGATGTCAAGAGGCTGGATTCATGAGAGCTGTGAAGAACGAGGTGACTGGTGGAAGCCGTTTAAGATAAATGGCTCAGGTAAGAAGTCTGTTACCCGGTTCTGGGAGTTGTCAGCCACTGATGTGGCCGCGAGGATGAAAGCAAAATTATTTAGTGATGCTAAGGTTTTTGTTTTCTGGTCATAAATCAGTATTTTTTATGTCAGTTTACCTTAAAAGGAACATTTAGTTACATGGGATATTTTACCATAATTTATTATTGCTTTGGGCCACAAACAGCAGGAAGTGACAAGAAATACAAGGCCCTGTAGAGAATGAACATTGCTTAGAGCTTGAATGGTTCAGTTGGGTGGTCAAAGGTGTCAGCCACCTACTGAAGGTCTGCAGCCCTTCCTCTCTTCTTCCATGGATGTATTTAGGGAATGCCCAAAACTATCCCTTGATGAAGCTTCATCCCTATGTACCTACTTGCTATCCAGCCTCTGTCATTTTCCCACTAAAACCTTCAAGCCTATATCTGTCCATTTGGTCTCCTCTTCAACCCCTAAAATTTCTA
Organism: Enhydra lutris kenyoni; assembly: GCF_002288905.1. Lineage (NCBI taxonomy): Eukaryota > Metazoa > Chordata > Mammalia > Carnivora > Mustelidae > Enhydra > Enhydra lutris. The sequence goes on along the minus strand of NW_019154146.1, from coordinate 16,406,620 downwards.
CCTCCACCATCCAGATGGGACCATGCCTTTCAAAGTCTTCCATGACCTCCCCCTCTTTCTTGCTCTTCCTCTACTTCTTCTTCTTCCTTTCTCTCTGTCTCCCCCCAGCCCCCACCCTGCTCAATCCCCTACCTTCTCTCCCAAATTCAAATGGAGGACACTGGTCAATGTATCCTTCTTAGCTTTTTGATCTTGGACACTTTTGACCACTAGATCCTTCTAAAAATAATTCCTTTGACTTCCAAGTTCTCAGCAATTCTCTGTCTTATCCTGCGTCACCTTGGCATTTCCGCTCTTCCTCCCCACCTTACCTGTGGGTACCGTCAAGTCTCTATTGTGTAGACATTCATTCCTCACCCCCAACCCATCTTCTTCTCAAGAACTTTCATTCACTCTCCAGCTCCACTGAAAACCTCACATCCTGGATTAATCCTTTTCATGCCTCCAACAGTCAGGCCAACCCACTCAGCTGGTATCAGGTACCTATCTTATGTGTCCAGGTCCCTACGATAGCTCTCACTACTTTTCCTGATGGCATGAGAAGCCAAAAATATCCAAACTAAGTGTCTTCCATCCTAAAACTCCCACTTCTTCTCAATGGCCCCATTTCCGGTACTGCTTCTTCTCCCTCATGTCTTTGAAGCTAAAAACCCTGACATGTGATTCCTTTCTGTTCCTCAGTCTGCACGTTTCTGACTTCAAGAGGGCTCTGTGTATAGCCTTTCCTCGCTCCTTCTCCTTAGTTATCATTTCTCTTGGTTTCTTTCCTCTTTGACAATTATTTCTATGGGTCCTATACCAGTGGCTCTTTTGCTACTTCATCCCCGCACCAGGCTGGACTTTGGTCCTCCATTTTTGTCCCTTTTGCCATCACTGCAGTAAGCCCGTGTGGCTACTATACCCTCTGCTTGGAAACTCACAAGTCTCCCTGCAGGCTGTGGCCACAATGGCCTGTATTACCCTAAATCTGTTGCCCTAATTATAACACAGACCATTTGCTGCCCATCCTTAAGAGCTGGAGATTTTTCTTTTGCAATGTCTCTGATACTGGTCTCTTCCTTCTCATTCCCCCTCTTACCACCTGAGTTCAGCCCCGCTCCATGGTCACCTGGACAGAGGCTAAAGCTCCCCTACTAGTCCTCATCCCAAATCCCCTTTTCTCTCCATCCTCATCATAGTCTTCCTCCTCCTCCTCATCCTAGCTATGGTGTTCTGTATCCCATTTTACCGAAGGTTTTCATATATATTCTTAGCATGTCATCCTCATAATAACCTTTTGTAGTGCAGAAAGGAGAGGAACAGATGAAGAAACTGAAACATAGGATGGTTCAGTGGTGGTCCAAGATTTCAGGACTGGTGACTGTTGGAAGTAGGACCCACATCCCTCAAGTCCCAGGATCTGGGCCTGTGTTCACTTATAGTGCTTGGAAGCTAAACAACAATCATATCACTTACCTGCTTAAATCCTCCAACAGCTTCCTCACTGTCTACAAAATAGGGTCTAATGGCATTAGTCTGGCTCTCAGGACAGAAACCCCATAGCTTGGTTTCAGATTACTTCTCCAGGATTATTCCCTGAAGAAATTAATTCCTTATCTGCAATTCCTTATCTGTAAACTCCAGGAAAAGATGTCCCCCTGCAACTCAGAGCTCATCTCACAACTTTAGCCTAATGTCTAGTCCTTTCCACTCTCAACAGCTAGTGTCCTGTTTTAGAAATGGGAGACCACATCACTGCTCCATGTCACACGTAGGATAAAATACCTAGTCGTTACTGTTGTGCACACACGTCACGTGGTCTACTCCCAATACTCTCTCTGACCTCAAGTCCTGTAATTCGCCCCCTCTGAAGCATGCCCCCCTGGTTCGCCTGTGCTCCTCAGACAATCTCAGTATGTTCCCTCTGCAGCTCTTGGTACCTGCTACTCCTCTTAATGGGGTGTTTCAGCTGCTGAAATCTACTGAGAGCTGCTCTCACATCCATCAGGTTTCTGTTTTTCAAAAGGGCTTTCCCCACCACCTACCCCTGTCACTCTCTGCCCAGTTATCCTACTGTAGTTTTCATTTCAGTGCCTACCACCACCTGGTAGGTTACAGCCTTATTTGCTGAGTGTCTTTCTCCTGCCCCTGGAATGTAAGCTCAGTGAGAGTGGGGACTTCATGTGTCTATTTTATTCCTGCATGCCCAAACCCAGAACCATGCCAGCTGCACAGTAAATGACCAATTGCCCAACAAATCAGTCAGTAAAAATGAGGCCACTTGTCATTGACTGTCTCTGTGTTTTCTCTTGTGCTGCTCTTTCTACCTAGAATTTGTGGAGTGCCCAATTTGTGCAGAAACCCCGCAAAGGAATCAATGCCATCGTGCTCGGTCCATCAACACCCAATTCACCTCCTGAGCCTCCCAGACCTCTTACCTACAGGTGGGCTCACTATCCTCTGTGCTCCAATAGCAATGTCTTGGTGTCCTTTTTGTGACATTTACTGCATCCTACCTGTGGTGTGGGTACTTGTGTATGTAGCCTAGCTATGGGATCAGACCAACCATCCCAGGGGCAGAGACTCCCTTGTATCTGTAACAGCACCTGAAACACCTCTCGACACATCATAGTTATATAAGTAGAGCAGTATTTTTAAATATATTGCAGGAGCATGATTGCATTTGTAATTAAATGCATACACAGGAAAGTAAATACAAATGAAAGACTAGGATGGTCTAAGAGCATAAGTAACAAAGGAAAGAGAAAGATGGAGGAAAACCCGAGAGAAGCATGGATTTATTATCCTTCCAAAAAGAGCACCCCTTTCTTTGGGTTAACCGCTTTCCTTGAGAAAATGCCCGGGGCAACATAATTGGCTAACTTCAGATGACCTCGACTTCAATTTGTTCATTCAAAATCCATGGCAGGCCGCAGGGGTGGGGGAAGGTGGGAAAGCCGAGATAAGGACAGATAGCCATCAGTCCTCCGTGTCAGGGGCCCGCTCTGTACAAGTCCACCTTCGTCAGCACTTTTCCCTGCTGACCCACTGACATTGTTCTGGCGAACGTGTGCGCCACCAGAAAGTTCCGTGACCCTCAGCCAGCAGGGGTCACAGGCCCCTTTCCCAGCATGCCCTGGGGCGACCCACCAAGGGGTTCGAGCTGAGCCAGAGTGGGGACCACCAGGGTCAAGAGGGGAGGCTGGCAGGAGCAGGGCAGGGGAAGAGGCACAGGACACAGTCCAAGCACCCTACTGCTGTCCTGCATGGTTGCTCAGAGGTGAGAACTCAGGAGCAGACGGAAGCCTCTAAGCCCAGGGCAGCAGCAGCCACAGAGTCTGGTTTTCCTGGCCGGGGGGTCAGGGGAGGGGGGCAAATTGGCCTGGCCTGGGACTGAAGCAGAGCAGGAGAACACAGCCAGACTCACCAGCCTGCTCAGCCTGTGGCAGGGAGGGGCAGGTGGCTGACAGCTGTGCTGACAGCTGGTCAGCAGCTGTTCTGGCTAGGGCCCCTGCTGGCCCAGGGCCAGTGCCCTCTGGATTCACCTCAAGCTCCCGTGTACCCCTCTCCCGTCCACCTCTGTCCTCCACACCTCCCATGGGCAGTTTGAAACAGGCACTACAGGAATCTACAAAAATTCAAGTCTTGGAGAAGAGTCAGGTTCCCCCGTCCCCCAAGTTTGCCATCTGTAGAATGGGTACAGGAATGTTTATCTGATCTGTGCCTCAAATAAAATACTTATGAAACATTTCCTGGTAAACTATTGTTCTTAGGACACTGACCCTAGCTTCCGTCAACCTCCTTTTAAAGTGTAAAAATATTAGTTACTTAAAATTGAAAGGCAGTCACACAGGTTTTATTTCAAATCACCTTTGGTGGGTACAGGAAATGGGGCTTGCTAAGCAAATCTGAGCATCAAAGGTGACTGTGAGAACAGCAGAGTTCCAGGCGGCCCCTGTGGTGTGATTCTAAGAGCTAGCAGGAATTGTTCTGGACCAGCTTTATACCTCCCACCCAAAAACTCTCTCTCCTCCACTCCCTCTCTCTCACCAGTACCTGATTCCTAAAATGCTACCATCGCTTAAGCTAAGGCAAGAATTTGAGGCTAAAATGAGAAACTATGTTAAGTCATTGGCATGGTCGAACCCTAACTCCTTTCTTACTAAGGGGAATAGCCTTCCTGGGAAGGACACACATGAAAAACAACTGTTTGTGCATTTGACATAGAAGAGGGCATTGTTATAAAATGTGGAGGAAAAAAAGAAAAGAAAAGAGGCTATTAGACACTGCTTTTGTCCTCAAAGAATTTCTACAACTTCGAGAGGCTACGTAGATGCTGGTACCCTGACTCCAGAATCAGAGTTCTGTCTGCTAAGGGCATCCCTGGCTGGGGGCCCAGGAGGAGAATGTCACCTGACTGGCCAGGTAGACAGCAGAGGGTCCTAAACATCCCAGAGGGTGGGAGGAAGGGATTTGGGGTCACCCCAAAGATAGGAAAAAGCACTCCCACGTCAAGAAGAATGACCTTTCATGCTATTCTTGTCAATAGCTGAATTTGGCCTGATCACACTAGGTCGGTAAGAAGTAGGAGACATGATCTCGTGTTTATTGTGTTCCGCTCCAGTAAACCAGCTACCGCTGATTGAATACTTATTCTGTCCAAGTGCTATTTTAACCACTTTACATTTAAGCCTTTGCAGCAATTCCACAAGGAAGATCTACTTACTGTCCCACAGATAAGGAAACTGAAGCCCAGAGTTGTTAAATTAGCTACCACGGGGCCCCAAGTCCTTAGGACACAGAACTAGGATTTGAACCCAGGCACTCGGACTTAGCCAGACACCTGAGCAGCTTGTGCAAGGAAACTGACATAAGGCCAGTGGAAGGTTTTCCTTCTCTTGCGACACTGACCCAGCCAAAAGTACCTCCTTCTCCTCTCTGCCCTCACCTGCCGCCTTCCTGGGGCACAGCCCACTTCATCTCCTTTTTCTTTTATTCTTGTAAGGGCTAACGACGTTTTCAAGAGTGCCCACAGCAAGAAGCTAGTCCCGGAGAGGGCTGAATTCTCCATCTTCCCTCTGTAGGGAAGTACTCCTTCCCTACGGGACAGTCCTTCAAACCCCTGTGCCCAAAACTGGACCTCCACCACCCTTCCAGGGAGGAAGGCAAAGCGAGGACTCAAAGCATCGTAGGTAACAGCAGCGGTTTCTCTTCAGGCGTGTACACAGGCGCATGCGCACACACGGGGGCATGCGCACCCACGGGGGCATGCGCACATGCGTGCAAAAAAGGCGCACGCGCAAACATGGACATGGAGCGGAGACCACGCTGTGTTTCACGCGCTTCCAGTGATCACACAGGTAAGTAACTGCTGCTTCCGAGACTGAATTGCTCACCTCCGTGTATTTTCACGTTACTCTCTTCCCTCCTCCACTGGAAAGGGGGGCGCCCCTCAGGCGTTTCATCCAGGCCCGTTGGGTCTGTGCAGAATGAGCCTTCCTCTGTCTTGAGACACGGAGTTTGCAAGAAAGAGGTCTGGCACCTGTGTTTGAAGAACGGCTCCAAAGGACGGAGAGTGAGTTCGGGAGGTCGGGGTCAGTGTTGGTAATTATCTGAATCTCTAAACCATGAACTCCAAAAGAATAAGGACAATTCCTTGACCGTATTTATTTCTCCAAATCCTAGACTAAAACCTGCATATGGGAAGAAAGGAGAAACGGAAGGGTAACTCAAACACCACCCTGCCTTCATGGGGCATACCCTCTCTCTCTGCATTTCTCTGTAGGTATAAGGAAACTTCAAACCATGACAAGGGTAAGAAGAGAAAGAAATGACAGATTCAGAAAGACTGGATGAAGACTCTGGCCTTGGAGAGGGACCTTGAAGGACAAGTAGGATTTCAGTAGGAAAAAAAGGCATGAACAAGGCATGCTTCAGGAAAGCGTGGGAATATTCAGGAAACAGGAGGTGGTTTCCTTTGGCCAGAGCACAAGGTACATATAAAAGAGCAGTAGGAGCCAGAGTGAGGGCGGTGTTTGGACCAGGCTGACAAGGATGTGCGCACCCCCAGCAGCACTGGGCTGGATGGCGCAGCAGGAAGGCCAAGGTGAAAGGGCCTGGCTGGCTTCCATGTTGTCCCACCTCCATTTCTCCACTGGTTCCAAGAATCGGTTCCTCTGGGTTAAGTGGATGGAGGGACTTTCCTGGACACTCCTTTCTGTGCTTGCAGCTAGGACTTCGCAGAGCCTGCAACAATGGCTTTCCATTTAGAACCAGAAGTCGGGCTTTGAGACATCATTCTCCATTGGGTGGGGAAGGGAATGGATTGTTACTTAACTTGTGGAAAAAACTATCTGGAGGATGTAAAAATTCTACCAAACTCCAATAGTCTGATTTCTTTATTAATAACAATTAATGGCACAAGACTTCGGTCAAAAGGCATATCTTCAACTTCCCACATTTGAATTATTCGCCTGGACTCATAGGTAGGGAGAACTGAAGTGCAAGAATACTTGGCAGTTGGGAGCGCCTGGGTGGCTCAGTGGGCTAAGCGTCTGCCTTTGACGCAGATCATGATCCCAGGGTCCTGGAATCAGGCCCTGCATTGGGCTCCCCCACCCCTGATACATACCCCCCTCCCCCATTTCAATAGGGATAACCTGTCTCAGCCTAAGGGTGGGGAAGTTCATCTCCTTTGCTTGCTTAGGTCTCTGGTTTGATAGCGATATTGTGCAGGTTCTCTTGCTCTCTTTTAATTTGAAATCTCTTCTTACACCAGGAGACACAGGGTTCAAATCCTTGCAGATAAAAGCTTTCCATAGAGAAAAACAAACAAGAGTTAGATAATTCATAGACTGGAAATGTTTAGGTGAATTACTAACAAACTTAACAATAAATATTCCTCCCTTGGATGATAAAGCACACATTTGGGGCACTTTTGAGTTCTTTTGCTTTTCCTGTCGCTACTGAAAGTGTTAGCTCTCACAGCACAGAACTCAGAAAGTTCAAAAGCATTCTCACATCACCGGTCCCCAAGGATCAGCTCTCCCTCCAGATGTATTAACTACTGATTCTTACTCTGCTCTCCTAAAGTGACGTGGCTTATGTCACCTATGAGGATTTCATTAGGGGAAAAGCTAAGGGCACGTCATCCTTCCCTGACCATCTGTCTTCCTCTTTATCTCCATGTGGAGCGCACGTCCACGTTGGTTATTGTCAAATAATTGTAAACATTTCTTCTGCTTTCATCGCAAAGGCAAATGAATTGCTCTGGGGTCAGGTTTTTATGAAGGTGATAAAATCCTCTAACGGGCTTCAGGTGCATCTTTACCACCAGCCATGAGGCCACCTTGAGGTCACTAAATAGATATTGTCATAGTTTAGGGATATGGACAGGACAGGCATGCCTGACATTTTTCCCCCACACTCTTTTTTGAAGAATTTCCATTAAAATCTGGAAGTCTTAGATGCTGAGATTTGGTATATGAAAGGAAATACCTTTACCTTTCAAACGTCCTCAGAAATTCTATTTCTGATGTAACTTTATCATCGAGAGCAATCTTCCCACTGCCTCTCCTGTGCCATGAAGCCATGCATCTCTGCTTATCACCAAGCGGGGTTCCCCGTCAGTATATAAATCATGCCTGATGACGGCACCCCAGTGGCAACATCGGCTTTCCATGTCAGGCAGTCTTTTGCCTCCTACAGTTGCTCTCTTGCAAGGGAGTGTGGATGCAACACTGTGTTGGGGAATCTGAGGTCCAATCTGTCCTGGGAGCATCAGGAAGATAGATATTAAAAGGAGGACCATTGTGCTATGCTAGTCTCGTAAGTTATAATATATCTATTATACTCAACTATAACTTTTTTCCAAGTTTTGAAATCTTCATATTAAGACATTCAAGATTTATATTAAAGTAGTTGTCTCCAAGGGCGCCTGGGTGGCTCAGTCGGTTAAGCATCTGACTGTGCCTCAGGTCATGATCCCAGAGTCCTAGGATCGAGCCCCATGTTGGGCTCCCTGCTCAGCAAGGAGCCTGCTCTGCCACTCTCCCCGGTTTATGCTCTTTCTCTCATTCTCTAAATAAGTAAAATCTTAAAAATAATAATAATAATAATAATAATAATAATAATAAAGTAAAAGAGTTACCTCCAGGGAATCACAAGCCTGATGAGTGAAGGGAAGGGGTTTGGTGTTCTGTTTATCATGCCTCAGAATGACAAGCACATCCAGGGTGTGCCTCTTCTGAGGGGACAGTGTTGCCATGTCTCGTGGAACACCATCCCGCCTCTGGGATTCCATAGCTCCTTCCTGGGCAGAACACCGCTCTGGTGCTCCACTCTAGTCTCCTGCCTACCTTACCTCATGCCAGGCTGAGGGTAAGAATGGGCACCCTGTTCCCAGCAGCTTACCCTAAGTGCTTCGTGGTAGCCCCTCTTTGACATCTACAGCCTGTGGTGACAGGGACTGTGGTGTCACCACTCCCCAAAATGCTGGGAGGGCCCCATCCCATCAGGAGCTGAGTCTCAACCAAGCCCCACTCCAAGGGTCACCTGGGTTACATAACTTGTTCGTCTGATTTGATTACTTCTTCTGAAGAAAGCCCCTTTCAGTCAGTTCCGTCCACCTGCAGAGCAAGGCTTCCCTTCTCCCAGGAGGCTGTGACCCACCATTACAGTGCTTACCATGAGGAGCACAGAAATCAGCGGGCCTCAGGGCCAGACAGAGCCACACTCAAACCCAAGTCCAGCACCTTCTAGCTGGGTGGCCCCAGAAAATTCCCAACCTGTCTAGTGCTCCACTTCTTTATCAGGGAGATGGAAGCAAGGACAACATGCTATCTTTTTCATAGGGTGCTTTGTTATAGTAATGAAATAATGCAAGCAAAGTACTTAGCAATATCTAGCAATAAAGCAATCTCTGAAAAAACAGTAGGCAGAATGAAATGTCTTTTCCCAATGTTCTTTTATATATTCTGTTCTTTTATATATTCTGTAGCACATAGTATGCATTTTTATCCTTTCTTATTAAAAAATGCCAGACAGTAGGATGTTAGAGCTCATGTCAGTTATCCAGACACTAAATGGACCCCAGTTAAATAGATTAACTGTATGTGTCCCATTGATGAAGAAAGCAATAAACGGAAAGAAAATAACCAATTGGAGATGCAGACTTGTTTTCAAGTGACTTCTATGATGAGACCCAAGTGCCCGTTCAATCTTCCTTGGCCTAGTCATCCCTGGCATTACACAGTTAGAATAAATACTCAGAAAGGTAACTCTGAGCTAATACAATATTGTATCAGGGAGAAAAGCATCCAATCATTTTAAGAAAACCTTTTTAGGCATCAATATGTCTAGAGATTTTTTACGTAACGTGTTGCAAAAGAAAGGGAGTTCTGGTGACCTGAAAATTCAGTGAGTCCTGTTTCCTGAGGTTTCATTTTATCCAAACTTGACTGAATTGAGTGGAGAACATTTGTGGGTCAGAAGATTTGGGGATGCACGTGGCAGAACTCGCATGCACCGTGTTTTTCTTCTCAGTCCTCCAAGACTGTGTCATTCGTCATCATCCATGGCTTCAGCCTTGGAGTAGAGCATAGAAAATGCATAATCACCAGATAATACGCTCCCCTAAGATCATGCTTTTTCATGCTATACCATTAACCCTAAATATACTTCTACAAGGCAAATATTCATATGCAGAAATCATGAATTCCTTTGCATTGCTGGAGAAATGAGGGCCCGTAAGTAATTGAAAGGCCACTTTAAATTGCAACGGGAGCTAGTCTTCTCCAACTAACACCAGTATTTAGGTCCCTGGATCCCTTACCACCTACCACATTGTCTTCGGAGACTTGTGGGGAGCTACAGCTATGACTCCCCCTAGCCCCAACCAGCATATGCCTGACTTAGTGGAGAATGACCGTTTTAAGGAGGGGGAGCTCCGTCTCCTGGGCGGAAGCACGGTAGCCGGTTCACTGTGCTGATCTCCGAGTGACTCAGAATGCAGCTGCTCAGACTTATAGCCAGTTGATGGATTTAAGGGCTCTCGGCTCTCTTGTTGGAACTCATATTAATAAAGAAGGGAACTTTCTAAGAACTTACGGTTGCATGGAACGAATGTAGGAAGCATTGCAATGCAAGGATTTTGAGGTCTTCACAACTCAAAAAGTGGGGTAGAACCACGCTTTCTTTCATCAGTTTCTGCAGTCTTAAAAGCAAATAGGCTTTGAGGGAATTTACCCATAAAATTTGCAGGATAAAGTAAACTCTGGCAATTATATATAAAGCCCTGTTTTCCTCTTCACAACCGCCACCGCCAAGAAATTACTTTTACTGCCAAGACATATTTTTTTTTTTTTAGGATCAGACATAAACACCCCGAGGTTGAATTCTGGCAAGTTCTTTTCTTGTCCAAGTTCTTAATTTATACCTATGTGCAGCATACATCAGTTCTCAGCTACTTAAGAGAAAACAAATCCTGATTATGTCATATAGTAGCATACGACTCTAAAAGAACTTTCTAAACCTGTAAGGGAGAGGACCCATTGCTCTTTTTGACAATAAATAAATAAATAAATAAATAAATAATCTTATCTGGCATTAGGAGTTAGCCAGGCTCTTAATGTATAAAACTGAATGTGAAATATCAGGAAAAGACTATTCATGTTTGTACATATCTGCTATGTCTCGCCCCAGTGTCTATCTTATTTTACTTGTCAACTCAATAATGCTTCAAGTTATAATTTCACTCCCTCATACAGATGAAGAAACTAAGAGCTATACAGATTAAGTAGCAATCTCATCAGGGTCACTTGAGAAATTGCAGTAGACAGAATTCTGAAAATAGCTTCAAGGAGTCCATGGCTTCATCCCTGAAACCTGTAAATGTAATGAGATTTCACCCCCATGATTATGTCATAAGGCTCAGTTGACCTTAAAATAAGGAGATTATCCATGGGCCTGACTTAATCACATAAAAACATAAGAGCAGAGAGCTTTCTCTGCCTGTCACTGGGAAAAGAAGTTAGAGAGATTTAAAGCATGAGGAGGCCTGAGGAACCACTGCTGGCTTAAAGATGGAAGATGGAGAGGGCCACAGGAGAACCCAGAGAGATGCTTCTAGAGGCTGAGAATGACCCTTGGCTGACAGCCAGCAAGGAAACCAGAGCCTCAGTCCTACAATCACAAGAAACTGACTTCTGCCAACAATCTCAATGATCCTGGAAGTAGGTCCTTTGCCAAAACCTCAGATGAGGACATGGTAGCCCACACCTGGCACGGGAGGTCTTCAGTAGAAGACCCAGTTGAGCGAAGCTGGCTTTCTGACCTTGGGAAATTATGTGACAGTAAATGGGTATTGTTTTCATCTGCTAAGTGTACAAAAATCTGTTATGCAGCGATAGAAAATGAATACAGCAATTAAGTAGAGGAGCTGAGATTCAAATTGAGCTCCATTTGGTGTCAACCAAATAGATAAGACAACTTCTAACCTACTAACAAAACCGGCTTCAATAGATTAATGTGAAATAAAGAACTATCTCGTTTCCGTGACAGTTTAGAAAATTTAGTTTAGAATTTGTGTCCACCCCATCCTGGCTTCATCTTCAGGAACACCCACATTTTCTGGATGAACAAACTGAAATGCAAAGAAGTAGTTAACTAATTTTTGTAATAGTCACCTGATTAGTGAGTAAGAGGAAAACCACTCTTGGCTTTCTTCCAAATGCAATCTTTTTTTAGAGATTAGGAAACCGAAACTCAGGGACATGCTTTGGGTTGTAAATCTACCAGCCTCATAATTCCTGGTCTTCATAGCACACTGACCTGGAATTCCTTGCACCTCACCTATCTGACCCCAATTTCTCTGCCCCCTGCAGCCAATTACTCAGATCAAGCACCCACAGCCTCTGTTCAATCAACAGCCTCTGACTTGGGTCCCCTCCTCACTCAACATCCTCCAATCTTTTCCCTAGTGACTGACCATCCTGCCCCAGGGCCTTTGGATTGACTGCAAATGTTCTCTCTGCCTGGAAAACTCTGTCTTCATCCCTTCCCCTTAACCATGTTATCTCCTACTCATTCTTCTTGTCCCAGATCAAATCATTGGTTTAGGGATAACTCCTCTGAACCTCTAGAGTATATTAATTTCTCTGTCTACATCCTTTGGTTTCCACAGTTGGCAATTTATACTGATTTATACTGATTTGGGGATTATGTCATTGAAGTCTTTTCTACCCATTATATGACAATTCCATGGGGACTAGAATAGCATCTCCTTTGCTCACCTGTGTCTAGCATGGTCCTGGCACATACATGGGCCTCAGCAAATGTTGGATGAATTAATGAATACCTTCATTGATTTGTGCATTAATGCAATAATGTAGCTACTGTCTACATAGGCAGGCCAGTACATCACAGACTGTCCCTCCAAGGGGAAAGCCAGTGAAGGTACTTCAGCAATACTAGATCACATCGTTCTGCCTCCACCATGTCTGTGCCAACCCCAAGAAGTAAGTGAAGGGCTTTTCTAGCTTTAAAAAAAAAAAATCCAAGACAAAAAAACAAAATCCACTTCACAATCCTGATAGGAAAGCACACTGTGCCCCAGAGTACTTCCTCCATTTCATGGGCTGGTATAGATGGTATTTCTCACCTCCTCACATTTACAGCTCTACTGACAAATCTGCTGAGAAAGTCCCCCACCCCCACCACACCACCAGGCGACGGGCTATAACCCCACCTCACGGGAAGCCGCTGTGTAGACCATTACTTCCATGACTGGGTCTATCTCTTCTCACAGCAGAATTCACTTATAAAAAGCTGTTCCACATATTAGTCATTCATGAATAAATTAGCATTTTTATTTTATTTTCTTGACAGGAGTTATTTGGAAAATTGTTTGAAAAGTGGCACTAGACCGTCTCCAACTTCTTTTCCAGTTCTGGAAAATTGTCAGTCTGTGATTTTTCACTTCAGATGTAGCGGCCACAGATTTACAGCGTCATCACACTCATTAAATGAAACCGAACAGCCTCAGATTCCAGAAAGTTCTACGGCAACCGGGAGAATGCCCTCTTCTGTGAACAGGGACCCGAGTAATGCACTAAAGTTACTTTTAATCCAATCTCAGTTACACATCCCCTACGCTCCTGCCAAGTAGTTAGCCGTCTATTAAAAAACACTTTGGTAGAGAAGCTGTGGCTATTAGAACCCATCAACAAATCAGTTTGTTGGATGACGACCTTCAACTATGTCAATTTAAAAACAAAAAATCATGCCCATGCAAGCTGACCATTATGAAAGTTAGTGTCTTGCCCATCTTATTCTATCATTGTCAATAATTATACTTCGAGTGCATAGCAGGTAAAGGATTTTGGTCCTTGTTGCAGTTTGCAGGGAAGACCATAGACGCAGGGCATGGTTTGGACGTTCTGAGTGAAGAACTCTTCCCTGGGATTTTAGGAAAACTGGACACAAGAAGTGGAACTAGAGCCACCCTTTGGAGGAAGAGTGCATGTCCTCAGAGAACACACAGGAAAGCACATTCCAGCCAAGAACCCAGAAAGTCACATGCTAATGATATGCTCTGATGTGGGACCACTTCTTATTGGTGGATTTGGTGGACTGAAAACTGTTGGTGGAAGAAGAAGAAAAGACAAGATGGTCAGGTAGGGTGCCAGTTATCTCCGTCATTTGAGTGCCCGACTCTTGGTTTCGGCTCAGGTCATGATCTCATGGGTCGTGGGATTGAGACCTGCGAGGGGTTCTGTGCTCAGCAGGGAGTCTGTTTGAAGATTCTCTCCCTCTGCCCCTCCTCCCACTCACTTGTGCTCTCTCTCTCTCCTCTCAAACAATTAAATAAATCTTTAAAAATAAATAAATAAATTGTGTGTATGACAAAAATTCAGTCCGCCATGTTTTAGCAAATTAGAAACTTGGTCATGCTAACTTGAAGACAGTATCTCAGGGTTAGAAGGATATTGTCTCCAGTCCTCTCTTTCCAAGGAGTTCCGAGAGATGGAAGAGAAATCTCAGCTTCCTCCCTCAGCTGTTCCATCACGCTTGCTCCCCATATTGTCCCATCTTTCTTCCGAGACTGAGCACTATCGGCCTACTGATAACTTCTTCCTTCATCATTAAATTCTGTTTAAATTTCAGGTCTTCATATTTTCAAGTATTAGTATTCCCCAAACAAAATGAATCTTCTTTCTCTTTTTTGAGAATATCATGGAACTTAATTTTATTTTTAATCTTGCATTTGTCTTACAGGACTGGGTTACATTGAGCTATATTTCAAAGTTCATGTTTTAGCTTAGGATAGTTGTAATATGAAAACCCAGTTCTAGATCATTCTATTCAGAAACATTTTGCAGTTGATGTGAGAACAACCTTGAAAGCCTGATTTCACTGGAACTTTTCCTTCTAGAGTTTTTGCTTGGGATATTGTATGTTTTATTCTTCGGGAAACATAGCCTGCCACCACTTAAAATGGAAGGGAAAAAAGGAATAGCATTTTTTTTTTTTAATATCCCAAGTCTCTAAATTTGCCAGTAGCTTCTAAAGTGTTACTATAGAGACCTCAGTGATGGCTCTAGATCATTATTTCTGAGATGATGGGGTCTGAAAGAGCACTGCCAATTTATAGTCTCAAAGACCTTTTATTTTTGATGTAAATGAATAAGAATAATTATGGGGCTTTTCCCCCTTTCTGCTGATCACTTTGTTCTTCATACTTACTCAGTTCCCTTTTTAATCCTTCTTACAATATTTGCATTCAGATCTTGGGTATAAAATTCCTTTCCTCACAGGTAGTGGAGTTAGCCTGAAAATTAAAAAAAAAAAAAAAAAAAAAAAAAAAAAAAAAAAACTGGATAATCCCTAACGTTCATTTGAAGGTAGCAGTATAGAAGGGCTTCTTTGGGCTAAAAATCTTTTCCCTCCAAATGTATGTTGGTTCATGTACCAACTGAGCCTCCCATGTGCTCCTGCTTTAATCCATATACTCCATACGGCACCTAAGGTTTAAACATCTTGCCTACTTGAAGGCAGGAGGCATGGGACCCACGGAATCCTTGTGCTTGGCAACATCGTGAAGGCTTTGCTCAGCCTCTGCACAACATTGCCGAGTCCCTGCATTTCTAGTGGGCTTTGGTGAACCATCTTTGCATGGTAAAACCTTTATCTGACCATTTTTCAAATCTTCCTCTAAAAAAGAGAAAAGAGGAGGAGGAAGATAAAATTTACACCTGGATCTTTATCACAACACTGATAAAACTGAGACTGTCCCAACCTGGTGGCAGTAATTCCTCACAATACTGAATTCCCTGAGGAGAACTTGGGTGGACATTCTAAGGCAATTCCACAGGATCTCCTTTTATTGATGTACCAATAAAATGCTCCTCAAATACATAACTTCTTATGCCCTTGTGTCTCCAAATTTCCTCCTGCGTCTTACTTGTTGTGAAACTTTGGCCATGTTACCCAAGCCTCTAAAGCCCTTGTTTCCTGAGAAGTCTCAATTAGTGCACTGGCAATCCTGTTCAGCACTGTCGAAATCATCCCCAAGACAAAACGGTTAAGATAGTCTGTGAAAAATGTTTCGCTCCAGTGAAACCAACACTACATTTTCTCTTTGTCCTAGACTGCCACTTAACACCTTCCAGCATGCAGGGAGGGCAGACTGGGAAAAGCTCACTGCGTGGCATTTCTCCCCCTTTCTTATCTCATCCCCACTTCAGCGGTGTGCTGGTAAAAGTTTAATAATGAGCATCAGGGCAAGACAGGAGCTTTGGGGAGAGGCAGAGGAGGGAAGCCTGTTTTGTAGCATTGGCTACTTTCTGCAGTGTAAATATTCCTACCACGGTTGATTTCTGGCAGATTTCAACTTGACATCCACTGGCTTAGAAAATTCTGGAAATGTTAACAGCTCTTGCAAACTAGTACATGCCAACTCCAACACGCCACTGTTTCTTACCATTCAGGAAATAGAGTTTTAATAGTATCTATTCAATATATTATGTGGGCTTTTGGAAGCTCCATATTCATAATCTGCAATTCAAAATTTTAGGGGTTTTTGGATGGGGACTTTTAGAAAGGCAATACAGTGCATATACCATATATGAAATAGTAATCTTGCTGGAGTCTGGGATGGCACCCCGAAATCAATCACTCTCATATTTCTGCAGCTAAATGAAAAATTCATACCCAATGGAATTAAAAGCAAAAACTACAAATAGTCTCCAATCACTGAAGGTGGGTCTTGATTGCATAATGAGTTCAGGTTAGGGCAGGCTTTGGTACAAATGATTTAGAAAGACTTCCCATTTGCAGAGTTACTGGATTTCAGATTGAGGGAAAACGATTTTGAACTGCAGATGTTTACAGTAACTCCTTATTGGGATTTGTGTGTGCATTAGCTCATGAACTTCTGTGTAGAAGTCATGACTACCGGTTGTGAACTTGGAGAAGGTGACCAAAATGGGTAGATGAAGATGGCTGATGCATGGAGAAGCTCATCTCAATGGTACATGCCACTTAGAGCAGGTTTGGGATCACAGACCTGATTCCAAATGCTGGTGCTGCTTCTTACTATTTATAAAGCCTTGTCCATATCACCTGAGTTCTCTAAGCCTTGTTGTCCTCACTTATTAAATGGATAAAATACACTTAATTGTGAAGATTAGATAAGACACAGAACATCTTGATGTAGACTTAAAACATGGTAGGAGTTCAGAATCCAGTAGCCCTCACTGTTATGTCTACTAACTTCTAAGAATTTGTTGTATGCCATTAACATCAGAAAAGAGGAGACACAGGAGGATGACAGAACATGTTAGAAGCCTCTGTCATCAGTTTCTTATTTAAATTTTTCACTAACTCAATTTTCATGGTTAAAAATGGTCTGATTTTCCCCCCACTCATTTTATCACTTCAATTATAGTACCCATGGTATTGAATTCTTAAAGGAGAAAAGCATTTTCTAGTAATCTTTCCCCATGCAGTTGATTATGTCTTTAAGAAAGATGTGGGAGGAGATGGAGGAGGGAATAAGAGCCTTTCTTTCATTTTTATCTGAAAAGTTATCCAAAACAATGGAAGCGAAAGGGAAAGAGCAAACTAGAGGTCTGCAAGAAGCTCCTGGCTTTTTGAGAGTGTATGTTTGGCCAAAACAGTGTCAAAGAAAATTTGAATTATATGCCTTAAGTGTGCACCACATTCTAACAATTCTGAGCTGTTGAACAAATTTTTTTTTTTTTTTAACTGGTTTGGCCCTAGAAGGCATTTAAATCTGTGATGCCCAATCTACAGGGACTGGGTCCTTCAGGAGATGTTGTTGGTGTTTAGGAGGGGACCACTCTTCATGGTACAGGACTATCCCAGCATTGAAGAAAGTTTATCGACCCTGGTACCCTACCACCAGTAGACTCTACCTCCCATAATGACAGCCAAAAACACTCACGCCCCATACGTACATTTCTACAAGATTCCAAGGGCTATGGTAGTACTCTTATGGAGAACTTCAAAACATAATATTTTCGAGAAATAAGGTTGTAAGCAGCTCCTCCCTCGAACACCTCTGACACAGAGAAAACAGCTCAAAAAATACATTAAATTTTAAAAGCTTCCACACATGTACTGTTACAAACTTGAAAATACAACTAATTTTGAAGCAGAAGCATGAACTGTCCAGTGTCGCTTTATTGCATATAAGACAATGAAAAGTGTTCTCTATTACAAAGATGTTCAGGCCATTTGCATAAAATAATACTAGATTTCGTTTAACCAAGACATATTAAAAGTTTGGAATTTAGGGGAATTTTTTTTCCTGCAAATATCAATATTTAGAAAGTAGGTACATGTGTGTCTGACTTTGCTATTTTGGTCAAGATTGAGGAAATTTAGGCATTAGAGAAAGAGACAAAAGCATGATAGTGACTATGAGTAATTTACACTGCTCACTTCTGTTCTCCATGCACATTTCTGTTCTTTTTTGGCATTTGTTGGTGCCCCTTTGTTCTCTTCCTACCCTGGCTGATATCTGGGGCCCTCTTCTTCTCCTGGAGCTTCTTTTACCAACAGGAAATTATGCTTTTTAAGATCAATAGACTAGTTCAATAATGGGCAGGATAATCCTTCACTAAATTATCCTTTGAGAGATAATGAATTCCCGCTTGCCTCCTGGACACCAGGTCTTAATCCACTCAGCTTCTAGGGAGGGGAATTTTGGAGACGGTGCTGCAGACCTACAATGGAGATATTACGAAGCGTCAGGGTTTCCAAATGGCCTCAAAATCCTCCACCTACTTTTAGACCCAACTCAGCAGTCTTCTAATAATCGTGGATATTTCTTATTTTATCTTCTACTCTTGGAGATCAGCGAAGTTTCTTAATTTTTAAATCTTCTAGCTAATTTGAGGCTTGAGAAGGATCAGATCAGGGATTCCCCAGCATCAATACCGATGCTGGTCTCCACTCCTGGCTGGAGAGCATTTGAAGGAGCTTGTCACCCCATTGTGCACTTACACTCTTGGTTTTCTGTCTTCCCTACATGAGACTCTATACCACAAGACACTTCACTCACCCTAATCTCTCTAACATGGCCAAAATATTCTAGAGCATTTACTGAAGGCCTCACAAAATCAAATTTAAAATTGAAATAGCTTTTCAAAAAAAAATGAATGAATAAATGATACCCATGTTTTTCCTGAGGTGCTCCTGTAATCCAATGGACACAATGTTTCTGATCTTGTGTGATCATAAATTCAGCACAGCCATCTTCGGCATCATAAAAGTTATCACCATAAGTCATAAAATGAAAGCAAGGCATGATCCAGCCTTTTAACTCTGTAAGCTTTGCAAACATTAACTCCCATATGTGCGTAGACAGGTGACCCTGAAATGTGATTGTATACAAGATTGTGTATGATTACAGTGCTTTTCATTAGAAACAGCTGAGTTAGTGGGACATGCAGAAGAGCCAAAACCTGCTCTGCCACGTATGGCTGTGTGGCCTTGACCAGATCACTGAAACTCCCTGAATCTCTGAGACCTTGTCTGTAATTTAGGGGTTAGAGTATCTATCACCAGGTCTGTATGAGGAATGAATGAGATGTTATGGGGGACACTCGGTAATGTCAAAAAGCAAGAGCATTACTTCTGCAGAAGTATCATTGGTAGATCCAATCCTATTTGAGAACAGAGAGGTATGCTTTGAGGGATATGCTAAAGGGTTGGGTGTCCTCAGATCCTCCTGGCCCTTTTCCTGCTCAGCATCACAGGATCAAAGGCGTGGCAACTGGGCACCCCTATAGTCTGAGTGTTCAGGTTCCCGTATAGGTTGGGTTCAACACATGTTGGGTTATGGGGCAAAGAAAGGTAAAAACCAGGGTGTTTCTCTCCCTTTCTGCAAGTGTCTAAGGCATTGGATTTGTCTCCAGCTTTCAAAGACAAGTTCCATCCATAACAACCCCTCTCCCTGCCTCTTCAGCCTGCAGGAGTAAGGGGTGGCTTTCTGCTGTTGATCATTCCTGGGCTGCCTCATCATCTCTCCTGGATTCCCACTTCTTCCATCACGTGTAAGTCCTTGCATAAAATCTCTCTTTTGTAAATACATTGAGTAGTTTTTTTTCCCCTTTTTTGACCTTGACCGATATTGGAATTAATAATAAGAAAACCTCTCACCCAGAGAATTTTCCTGACACTAGATGTGCCATTAGAAAGTCATTTCATTGGAGGAGCCCATGAGTGGCTCAATCAGTTAAACATCTGCCTTTGGCTCAGGTCATGATCCCGGGGTCCTGGAATGGAGCCCCACATGGGGCTCTCTGCTCAGCGGGGAGGATGCTTCTTCCTCTCCCTTTCCCTGCCACTCTGCCTACTTGTGTTCTTTCTCTCTCTGTGTCAAATAAATAAAAAATATCTTTTTTTAAAAAAGTCATTCCATTGGGTTCTTTTCCTTAAAGGGGAGAGTAGCATATTACTAACAAAGGCTACATAGTAGCATGTTCACGACTCTTGCCTTGCTCTTTCATCCATCATTCATTGACCCACCCACGGAACTTTGTATATCTATTGTGTTGGGAGTTGAGCAAAGTGCTGGGCACACACAGATGAACTACACACACAGTGTGATAGACCAGGTGATTTCAAGATCTCTAGTGATCTGAAGGGTGAACTGCCTTCATTTGGGAAATCAGGAATGACAATGTAGATTAGGTGCGTCGAGCTGGACTTGGCCCTCGGTATCAATAAAAGCGATCTCATGCACCTGTCTACACTTCCTACCTCCCACCTCTCACCTCATTAATAAACTGAGGTGAAGTGAATAATAACCATTCCATAGATAAAGAACCAAAGTCCACAACTGTTATCTGCCTAAGGGTGAGCAACTAGGAAGCGACAGAGTCTGCGGCTGAGGGTCAGATCACATGGCATCTCTAAGTCCTCTGTGCACACAAATGTGTGAAGATGTGGGGTCAGGGAGTAGAATAGCAGAGAGCATTTTCCAGGAATCGGGAAACCCTAGTTCTCGTCCCTTCTTTTCAGATTTGTCCCTAACACCCTATTCGGCAGACACACACACACACACACACACACACACACATCAATTAGCTTCTTTGAGCCTGAGACTCCTAGAGTGTCAAGTGAGACCAGCACCCACCTCACAGGAGTGATAAAGACCGTCCATGTGATACTAGCTCACAAATGTGTTGTACACGTGCAAGGTATTCCTGCTCACTTCTATTGCGAGTAACAACAGAGACAGATGGGGTAATAGGCACGGTTTTGTATGAGCTCCATGTACTGGAAAGGGTTGTGATTAAACACCTGTCCTGTCGACCTCACAAGGTTATTGCAAGAGCATCTGAAACGATGCTTTGAGGACGGCAAGGATCTGTTTTGGTCCCATTGCAAATCTTCCGTGGTAGTGTAGTCCAAGCATAACCCCGTCTCATCGCTTTAGGTAATACAAGTCAGTCGCGGAGACAAAATAAATTGTAAAACTGAACATAAACTGGGCATTGTTGGGAGAGAACAGTGACACTGTGTAGCCTTACTGCACAAAACCTTATTTTGTTTCCAATCTTTATTTTACTCTCCATAATCATGTACATGCACAAAAGCAGATGAAAAGGGAAAGTAAAAAAAAAAACAAAAAACAAAAAACAACAGCTAACATGTACCTAGGCTTTATCATCCAGGCTTGGACTCCTAAGACTTTCCTGCGCATTACCTTGCTTAAATCACACACAGCAGCTCTGGGGTAGGCACTACCATTACTTATCCCCATTTTACAGATGGGGGAACTGAGGCACAGAGGGGGTAACAAATTTGCTCGAGGTCATATAGCTAAGAACTGGTAACGCTGAAGATCTGTAAACAAGTAATATGAAAATGCATCCCTACAAATTACAAAACCTAATGGAGTCCATAGGCACACATGATCTATCTACTTTGGATGGGATAAGTGTTAAGGAATCACTTCGCACGCCTTTGACCGTCATCCTAGGCACCTTTGACTGAAGTCATAATTCTACTACAGAGCCGGCGCCTTTAAACATTTATCAGGCTATTTCAAAGGTTAGTCGTCGTCGTCTTCGCTCCTTTTCACTTTTACTTTCTCTATGCAAAGGTTATTTGGTTACATTAACTTAGGTGATTAGGGTAATAATGTCTGGAAACCTGAGCTTCTCCCCTCTTTTTACATAGTATAACCCCAAAGCTTCTGTGCAGTACTAGAATGTTGACTTTAAAAAAATGATCTTTGGTATTATTTTAAGGAAATCGTATGGGAAATTATCACGTCCAAGAGAAAGCTAGACCCGAGGATCCCGGAAAATGAAGAAAAATGATGTGTCTGCGAAAACGGTAGCTGGGATTTAAAAAAAAAAAAAAAATCCCCCAGGGGTTGTAATTTGACTGCACTCTTTGGCAACGCTCCAGGGACAAGTCCAAGTGCTTAATCTCGCTCTTGGGCTCTCCCCCTCCTCCTCCCCACCTTGCTCGCCCGGGGGCTGCGGGGAGGAGGGACCGAAGATCCGCTGCTCTGGGCGGCGGAGCCGGCATCTCGGCGCTGGGAGGGGCGGGCCCGGGCGCGGCCGAGCCGGGGAGCGCGGCCGAGCGGCGGGGCCGAGCCGAGGAAGAGGAAGTCCGAGCCGGAGCCGCGGCGCAGGGCGCTCGGCGGGCGCGGGAGTGGAGTCGGAGCTCGCGCAGCGCAGCCGCACCTTCCCCGCCGACCTAGAAGCTCGGCTCCCACGCAGGAGCCGCCCCTCTCCGGGTAAGCGCCCGCTTCGCCCCGACACCTGGGGTCCTTTTCCAGGGATGGGACCGCTCGGCGGGAGCCCCGGGGAACGGGGAGGGGACCCAGGGACCCTCGGTCCGGCACCCCAATCTGCAGGTGGCGGCGAGCGGAGCGTGGTGCCCGGGCCCTCTCTCCCCTGCGCGCTCCCTCCGGGGTGGGAGCAGACGGTGTTCCTGGAGCGCGTCCCCGCTGTCGGGACGCGGGGCCGGTCGCTGCCCGCCGCCGCCTGGAGGGGGCGACCCGTGGCTGCCCGGGCTCGGGGCTCCGGGTCCCCGGGTCCCCGAGTCCCCGAGTCCCGGCCCCAGCCCGGGCGCAGCCTTGATCTGCCGGCCCCGCGCTCCCGCCCCTCCGCCTGATTGAGGAGTTTCTGCCTGCACCCAGGAGTGTTCCAAAAAACCCAACCCCACAACTCAAACTGGATCGTCCGAAACCGGGACGCGACTGCCAGACATCCGAGGTCAACTCCCCAACGCCGGTCCTGGCGCCTGGCCTCTCAGGACCGGCGAACTGCGGTGGGAGGAGGAGGCCGGGGCTCTGCCTTTGGCTTGGGGGACCCCTGCCTTGGTGTCCCGGCTCTGCAAATAAGCTCCCTGGGAGAGGGGGTGGGGGGTTGAGGTGGCTCGTTCGTAATGGGGGTAAATGGCAGCACCTGGTCCTCTGGGACGCTGCGGACCTCCTGGCCTCGACAGGGTCTGCGCGGGATGCCCGAAGCCCAGGGCCCTCTTTGTGTCCTCTGTTGAGAGTCTGTTTCCGAAACCAGAAGCCTAAGGAGGTTCTAACCGGGAGAAGCTAAGCCGTTACATTTCTTTCGGTTCCTTGGAAACAATGAGATGGATGACTTTTTTAAGCGCGCCGTGGAGTCTTGTTTGTAGAGCCAGTCTTGTGTTAAGTTTTGGTCCTTAACGCTCCGTTTGTACCGCCCTCAGGTGGCCCGGGCTACTGCACAGATATCTGAAATCACTGAGTGGGAGTCCTGGGGAAAGGCTGTTTTCAGCAGGCGTCTATGCGGAGCTGGGCGTGTGTGTGTTGGGGGGTGGGGGCGTTGGGGGGTGGGGTGTGAGGTGGATACCGAGCTACCTTGCGTTTCGTATTTAAACCAAGAGGAGTCCAGAATGTTGACTCAGGTCAAATTTGTCATCTCACCGAATTCCAGGCCTAGAGAGGTCGTGTAAATGCTATGAAAATAGTTATCAAGTGTGAAAATCAGCTTCTTCTGGCTTCTCAGTTTCTGGAGTTGGCTGACTTTTAAAGAATCTATAGGCTTTGGACTTTGATTAGACGCTGTTAAAACATTTCCAAGCCCGTCGTGTCCAGGGAATAAGAAAACTTTTCTAACTTGGAGACCTGAACGGGCCATTCCACCTCTGGTGCCCTTGGCTTTAACCCAATGACAAAGTGATCTACAGGAACCAGATAGTTTCTCAAGCTTCACGCTCACCCGCCTTCCCCCACCCTCCAGTGATATTTATTTGGGTGACAAAATTCAACCCTTACAAAGGGATGGTTTGACATATGATCCTTTCCTGTCTTTGAATCTGGATTCCTAATTCTTCACTTTCCTTTTTGTCCTATTTGAGGCCCCTGGGGAGGCCACTAAACCACTTGAAGATATGTCCCCAGAGTTGTCCCCTCTTGCTGACCTCATCCCTAGTAGGTCATCCACAGCCTGACGTTCCCTTTCCGTCCTACATGCGTTCCGAAGCTCTCTGTTGAGGGGCAAAGTGAGAAAATCATCTGGCAGTCCGATCCGTGATGGATTCATGCTTTCCCTGATGGGTTTTCTCTGCTCATCTCCATCTTTGCTATGGGTACCAGTTCTTGTAGTGACTTGAATATGGGTGATGCTACCAGATACAAGCTTAACTATTTCCCTGGGAGACTCAGTCTGTGCTTCAAAGAGATAAAGCGGTTACTTTGAAACAAATCAATAGAAAGCAGCAATGTCATTTTTCAAAACCAGGAATAACCCTTACTCTTTTGTTCTCCTCTGAGTATGTGATTTTTGAGTGATTTAATTAAGATTTAATGGTTCGTAGCCTGACATATACATATGGGAAAAGCTTGAGTAGCCCTGAGTCTTTTGAGCTCTTAGGAAACTAAAAGCAATTTCTGGATCTATGCTCTGAATCTTTTTTTTTTTTTTAAGATTTTTATTTATTTATTTGACAGAGAGAGAGCAGTAGGCAGAAGGAGGGAGAGGGAGGGGGCAAGCAGGCTCCCTGTTGAGCAGAGAGCCCAAGGCGCAGGTCTCCATCCTCCATCCCAAGACCCCAGGATCATGACCTGAGCCCAAGGCAGACTCTTAACCGACTGAGCCACCCAGGTGTCCCTGTGCTCTGATTCTTAACAGTTGCAATCCACTTTTTGCAGGCTTCTCCCTCCTGTTTTCATTGCTAGTGGTTGGTCTTTCAAGCAATGATCATCTTTTAATCCTTCTGCAGGGATGTTTAGATGCATGGAATGTTAAGGCTAGAATGGATCCTGGATGATCTAGGTGAGTCCCTACATCTTAAAGGTTTTGGAAAGCACGAGTAGGGAAGAACCAAGTGTCCTGGAACAAACTGACCTGTGAATGAAATTTGCCTCTCCACAGCTCATTAGCTGAGACCTTGACCCTGCTAAGGAAATTATTTAGATGTAGATTATTTTATAACCAGGAAAATGTAACAATTATAGGTGGTCACTGTCTGAATTATCTCACCTTTACTCATTTCTTCCTCTATAAATTTAGGAAATAATGACTCTCCCCTGGGGAGTCACGCTGAGCATTGATGATTATTCATGCCAGAATCCATTGTAAGTGTTTGCCACGTTGTATGCTTTAAAGGTGATTATTGTTGATAAACCAAGCCCCAGGAGTGAGCGTTTTTTTTCTGGAGGTTGCAAAGCTCTCTACTAGCAGAACTGTGATTTAAACCAGGTTCACTTGTCTTTGCCCCAGATTGTATTACCTAGAAATGATGGTGGCATCGGGATATATGTTTTATTAAATGCAATGGTTCATTCTTTCAGGAGCTTGTCTCTTTTGTCTTCTGAAAAACATGATTCCTAAAACAAAATGGTCCCATATGCAGGCAGGTATGGAAATGGAAACATTTTCTCGAAAAAGACTGTAAGCAGCCGAGCACTTGGAGGTGGCAGGCATCTCAACTACTAATGTTTCATCACAGCCTCCATCAATCTTAATAAAACGAAAAAGCTGACACCAAAGCATTTGGGCAGTCAGGGTCATGGGCATCTGTGCCAAATAGAACTTATGATTAGAGAGCCAGCTTTCAAGTAATTAAGAGAAGACTCCACATTCGGCTTTGCATTGCTCATGCTGATGAAAAGCAACAGATGTTTTAGCAAAGATAATAGAAGTGTAGCTAATCCTCCTAGTGGGGGTGGTGGTGGCAGGTCCGTTTGTAGGACGACAGGGCCACAGGTTACCTGGATGCTGTAGAACTTCCAGTATGCCTGGGTGATTCCTCTCCCAGGGACCAGGAGTTGACAGTCTATCTAGAATAGTTTTCATGTTTGAGTCATACTTTGCTATCTTCTCAAACTGTATACACAAGGGTACCCCCCCAAAAATGTTTTTTGTTTTTTTTTAAAGATTTTATTTGTTTATTTGACAGAGAGAGATCACAAGTAGACAGAGAGGCAGGCAGAGAGAGAGAGAGAGAGAGGGAAGCAGGCTCCCTGCTGAGCAGAGAGCCCGATGCGGGACTCGATCCCAGGACCCTGAGATCATGACCCGAGCCGAAGGCAGCGGCTCAACCACTGAACCACCCAGGCACCCCCCAAAAATGTTTTTCTGATGAGGTAGAAGCAAGTAGAAATTTCCAAGCCTAAACATCTTCTTCTGGTAAATATTGAATTACTGTTTGATGGAAAGCTAAAGGGTGTTACATTCATGAATCTGAAAACCCATAACCTTCTTCTTCCTTTTCTCATCCCATATAATCCTGGAGGAAAAGTCAACTTGAAGCATGCAAGGTTAAGTTTTGAAAAAGACTACAGCTAGGGGCGCCTGGGTGGCTCAGTGAGTTAAAGCCTCTGCCTTCGGCTCGGGTCATGGTCTCAGGGTCCTGGGATCGAGCCCCACATTGGGCTCTCCACTCAGCGGGGAGCCTGCTTCCCTTCCTCTCTCTCTGCCTGCTTCTCTGCCTGCTTGTGATCTCTGTCTGTCAAATAAATAAATAAAAATCTTTAAAAAAAAAAAAAAAAGACTACAGCTACACCCGCTTGATATACTAACCCGATGGGAGGAGAGTCAGGGTTTTCACGGGTCTTTAATTAAGAAAGTTGTTTTGGTAAACTTTAATAACCAGGCGGCTGTGGGGCCTTCCAAAGCCACTTACCACCAGCACGAGGAAAGGTAAAACCGTTACAGCAGTTGGCCAAAATCTAGCAAGCCCTTGAGTGTAAGGAGGACATCTTCTTAAAATATCAAAGGCAAAGCTGAAATGGGTGTGAGTCTAACAACTGGCTAAAAATTTAGAATTCTCATAAGAGGGATTTCTAGAGCAATAAATTATCATACCATTGAATTGGCTTTCATTTCTGAGATGGTAAATGGGTCTAATTCTCTACATGTCTCATCACATTAGACACTAATTCAGATGACCTGTGTCAGAACAGAGATGGAGGAGGATGATAAGAAGTTCTAGATAGTAAATTTTTTTCCATAAAGAGCCAGATAGTAAGTATTTTCTGGTACCTGTATGCCTATGCCACATACTTTTTGTGTTGGAGAGGGGAGGGTTGTCTGTTTATAGTCCTTTAAAAATACAAAAATCGACCTTTCCTTGACTGCCACTAAGAGTGGCTGCAGGTTGGCCTTGACCTGTAGCCGTAGTTTGTCGCCTCTGTCCTAAATGAAATAGGCTATGTTTGTGGTATCCGTCAGTATTTCTGCAGAAACCCAAAGTAACAAATGTAATAGGCTCTAAGGTGGCTCAGTAGAAATGGACTTAGAGGGGCGCCTGGGTGACTCAGTGGGTTAAGCCTCTGCCTTCAGC
This sequence comes from Enhydra lutris kenyoni, assembly GCF_002288905.1. Lineage (NCBI taxonomy): Eukaryota > Metazoa > Chordata > Mammalia > Carnivora > Mustelidae > Enhydra > Enhydra lutris. The sequence goes on along the minus strand of NW_019154146.1, from coordinate 16,379,329 downwards.
TCAGGTCATGATCTCAGGGTCCTGGGGTTGAGTCCCACATCGGGCTCTCTGCTCTGCAGGGAGCCTGCTTCCTCCTCTCTCTCTGTCTCTCTCTCTCTGCCTGCCTCTCTGCCCACTTGTGATCTCTCTCTGTCAAATAAATAAAATCTAAAAAAAAAAAAGAAGAAAAGAAAAGAAATGGACTTAGAATCAAATCTCTGTTGTCATTCTTTTTCCAGTCATTCTCGATTTTCTCTTTACACTAGCCTTAGAAGTCTGTTCACATGGCCATCAGTTGACTTGAGAATGGCCATGCCAAATTTCAATATTTTCCCTTGAGTTGGGTGCTGAATGGAAGAGAATCTTGGCTGAGATGGAGAAAAGTCCACACTGAAATGGGTTGTTGATGAAGAGTACCGATCCTATGAAATGAAGATCAAGCCCCCCAGCATGGCACCCAAGGCCCTTGTATTTACTTTTCTTCTAGCACCTCCCATGTATACTCTCTGTCCCTATCAGTCCAGGTAACTCACAGAGACCTAGTGGGCTATGCTGGCTCTCATCGAAGATGGAACCCTTCCATTCCAAGTTGAAATATACATCCCTTCCATGGAGACTCTCCTCGTGCTTGCTTTAGCACACATATCATGGAGCCTCTCCTCATCTTATTAGGCAGAGATGAGACACCTGTACGTCTTTATTAACACAGGACCTTATACTTGAAGCACTTGGACAGAGGGATGTGATGATCCCTAGTAGACAAATATTACTTTTTAAGGGTAGGAGTCTGTAGCTTTAGCGATCTTCCCATATAGCTCTGGACATGCACAGAAGTATTTCCAGGCTTTGTGCGTGATGCACAGAATAGCATGGTGCCTACCGGTCTGGTTTTTGAAATGAGGTTGTGCCGAGGTCTAGTCCTGGCTTCTCCACTTAAGCTACCATCTACTGTCCCATCTTTAGAGTAGATAATAAGAATGACCTCTAAATCGCTAGGATTAAATGAGATTTGCCTCCATAAAGCATTTAGTTCAGGGTCTGACATGTAGTAATTGCTCAATAAATGGTAACTTTCCTTCATTCCATTCAGAACTTACTATGTCTAGGATGATGCTTGATCCAGTTCTGGGCATAGTGGTGAACATGAGAGATGTGGTCTCCATGGAGATAGGATACCAAGGGAGAGGAATCAGAGTGTTGGGTGGGCCACCTTAGACTGGGGCTCCAGGAAGCCTCTCAGAGAAGGTAATGTGTGAACTGTGACTTGAATGATAATGGTGAGTTCCCGTCTCATCAAATCCAACATACTTGTGAAAGACACCATCTTTTAAGGTCCCACTAAAAGCAAATGGTGTCAATAAAATTGACAACCCTCTCCTATAAGATATATCCCTAAGTTGTGAAAAATGTACATCTTAACATCAAGGAAATGTATTGATATTTGATATGTATTGATATTTGTTGCTAAGTAACTATTCATGGGATACATTAGGGATGCTCTATGGTTGCATACAAGATTGGAGCCAATGGTTTACATTCTGAGTTTCTCTCTTCTGTTTCATACCTCTGAAAGGATGACTTGGATCCATCAAAGATAAAGACAATAGTAAATTAAGACATTGTGAGACACCTCAGACTTTTGTGAGCTGATCTGTTTTTAAAATAGTTTAAAACTTCCACTTCGATCCTTTAAATGAACAAATTGTATTAGAGAATCCTGTCTACGTGGAATTGACCTACACATACATTGGGTAGGAGTGAAGTTGAGTGGCTTCTGCAGCTGGATAATTCCTTTTGGCAGCTGTCTGCGGGGATTAATGCACATAAATGCCTTTCTAGGGGCAATGAAGACATTAGCTGGCGCTTATGTCCTTCAGTTTTCTAGAGTTAATTCAACATAAATGCTCTTTCTCTCCTCTGTCTCCCAAGGGGCTAATCATTGCTCTGACCAAGTAGGTCCTTTCTGATAATGAAGTGGAAGGGGCTCCATTTAGAATCAGCCCCCTTTTCTCCTCTGGCAAGTCTCCAGGTTTTCACACTCCAAGGAATGTTCTCTTCCTGTATTTCCCCACCCTCCACCCTTTCAGAGAGTAAAATGCTGCTGAAGTCTTTTCTTTCTGGTCACCCTCTAACTCTTGAGTCCTCACTCATCAAGGTCTTTTTCTGCACCCAGTGTGGACTCTTCTTGTCTCTCTTTCCTTGTCCAGCTCCCTCCATCTGTCCAAGATTCTTTTAACTCTTCGGTTTCTGAATGGATGACTCTAAGATTGTTCTAACTCCTTGGTTTCTTAATGGATGGTTTCTGAATGGAGCTTTGACAATACTTGGCTATTTCTAGCTGTCATAAAAGTGTGCTTTCAAGCTGTTTTGTTATGAAATTCATACCCAAATCCATAGCACTCAGTGGCATGCTCTTCCCCTGAGCATAGTGCCTTCCTCGGGTCTGTCCCTTTGGGCCCTCCCCTCTTCCAGTGGTCCACTGCAGCCCCAGTAAAGTCCCCTTCCATGCTCCGCCTGACCAGGAAGGGCAGTCACTGCTTGTCCAAGGAGGAAACAAAGTGTAGACCTTTTCCTCTTCCTTCATCCACCTTCCTCAATGGAAGTCCTTATGTTTTAGGAGGTCTTCAGAATCCATACCAACTCTAGCTGAAATCGAGTCCTCGCAAACAAGTAGATGCAAAGGAAAGGTCATTCGTACGCATTCCAGGGATGCACATTAACCAGCCCAGCCTTAGGATGATTTAAGGCTGCCCTAGTCTGTGACCAGAAAGCTGGCTGGGGTGGCGGGGCAAAGGGGGGAGACATGAGGCCACGAGGAAGGTGTGGGGGCACTGAACTGAGGCCATCACAGAGTTCAGCTTCCCGGGGCTGTGTGATTACACACGGTCCTCAAACACTACCATCTGTGCTTCTCCGACGTGCCGGGCGAGAGGGAAAACTGTAATCTGGAGCATAAATATACCATCCTGTGTTTGTTCCCTTTAAACCATGTAAACGTGTCATTAGGTTAAGCATCTGTGTTGTGCTAAAATATTTTCGCCGCCTCAAAGGAGGGTACGGTAGCTGGTCTGAAACAGCTTACAGTCTAAATATCCAGCTGTCTCATGCCTCTTAAAATGTGAATCGACTAAACACATGAATTATGGAGCCTAAGAATCAGACCCAGGAATGTAGGATTACCTAGCGGGGGATAGCAGAGCATAACAGAGACGTAGACTCCAGAAGTTAGGTTTTTGTTTTTGTTTTTGTTTTTTTTAGAAAAGCGTTCTATTACCTTATGCCTTTGCCATCATAGATCAGACTTTTTGGAGAGTGCCGAGGAATAATGGGGGAGAGGCACTAAGGGTGATGATGTGGGCAGGAGACAGATGGAAAATGGGCATGTGGATGGGCTGCCTGGGATTGGCTGTGTCTAGAAAGTGCTTGGGGAAATGTTTGGAAGCTTCTGGAATATTGTTATGGAGCAAAATCTTGGTGGTCTTGGCATTTTTCCACTATTCTTCCCTGTGTATATGAGATAAATGCTTATTTTCCCCTCTCTCCTTTAACAGTTGTTTGGGTTAAGCTCTAAGGAATGCCATTTAATCACAATATTTAATGATATCTGATCTTCAAGCTAAAATGGTAAGGAGAGTAATCTGAAAATAATGTCTTGTGGTCCAAGGAACCCTGTGGGCCCTGGTGTACCCTGTCACAAGACATTACCTCTAGCAACTTACAATCCAGATGACTTCCAGAAAGTGTCATCATTATAGAGCACTCATTTTTTTTATTTCTTTTTAGAAGTTACTCTGCTATGAAAGTGAATATCATGAAGTTCTAAAAATCGATTTGTCACAAGCCCCACAATAGCAATGCCTTTCAAAATCCAGAATTCCCCCGAGGAGCAAAAAGAGATTTATTTCGCTTTATGGTCTACATATCGAGAGGTGATACTATTTAATCTAGCGCTGTAGTTCAAGAAATTTCAAATAGGAAGCTAACAGGTATTTGTTTTTACCTTCTTATGTCAATGAAGAAGAAAATATCTATCTGTAGCACCTAAAGACATAAGAGCTAGCGACAGCTAGCCTGAAAGTCCCCTTGGTTTTGGATTACTGATATATGCAATAAACATGTTTGGCAAACATTCAGGAACTGTATACCATATACCGATGAGAAGATTCGTATTTGATAATCCAAGATGCAATCAAATATCATAATCGCTTGCTCTCTTTGCTTCCTTATTGTGGTACTAGTTCAAACACTCCTTCTGTGGCACTAATTATGGGGAAAATGGTGTGCACGGAGAAGATTAACTTGTTTTTCTCAGGTTTGAATCCTCAGAGTTGAGATGGGGGAATAGCCTGGAACTGGGCACTTTACATGTCATTTAGAAATTACTAGAAAATGCCTTCAGTAATGGGGATAAAACCATATAATGAAGGTGTTATGAGATTTAAACGTGCAGTGTATGTGCACTGCCTCGTAAATAATAAGCCCTTGCTAAATAGAGGCTCTTTTACTGTGTTCGCTGGGTGTCACCCTGTAGTTTTATTCCCTGCTACTAGACCCTGGAACAACAGACCAACATGACAATGACCGAAGCAAAAGTCAGTGGTATGACAGAGGGAAGAACAACACATTTTTTTGGGTTTGTTTTACTGTAGTAGAGACATGAGATTCATTATACTCGAACATTCCGATGAGAATTAGTTTATTCAACAAAGATAATTTTCTAAATTCTGGGGATATGTTGAACAAAACAGACCAACTCTGGAATGAAGGGAAAACTCTTTGTGACGAGTGCTGTAAAGAAAAGAATATAGGAAAAATAAAAAAGAAGAAGAAGAGAAAAGAATATAGGAAAAATGCCTCAGGGGTGGGGTGCTGTCTTTGCCTGCGGGCCTAAAGGGCCTATCTAAGCTGGTTACATTGAGCTGAGCCTTAAGTAACAAGTGACCCTGAGAAGATCTGAGGGAAGAACATTTGGGGGAGGGGTGGACCTAAGAGAAATAAACTTGGTGAGTTCTAGAAAAGGAAAGGCCGGCTGTGTGTGAGAGCTAGGAGAGCAGCCGTGGTGGGAGATGAAGCTGGAGGGGCAGTCAGTCAGGACCTGGATGGTATCGATTTTTCTATTATCAGAGGTCTTTACCATGGCTTAAAAGTGCAAAGCACTTCAAACCGGAAGGTTTGAAGCAGGGGAGTGACCTAATATGATTAATGGCCAATCATCACTCCGGCTGCTGTGCAGAGAAAGGACCGCAGTGGGAAGTTCTGGAAACAGGTAGAACAGTTGGGGCGCTATTGTAGTGGTCTAGAGGATGCTCGCAGAGGAGGTGGTGAGAAGCGGGTTGATTCAGAGCTGCAGTGCCAGCCAAGACGGTACAGCTCAAGGAGAAGGAATTCATGGCGATTAGGAAGCAGCTTGGCTACTGTTACTTGTTTTGACCCTCCTGCTTACCAGTCCCCATCTTCAGTTCCGTCGCCCTCTCTTTTTCAGCTCCCCTGGGTGGGGACCCCAGAGCAGCACATGGCTGGTGCTCTCTGTGAAGCCATGACCGATCACCTCACCTCTCCCTCAACCCCTTCACAGCCAAGTACCCCCTTCCTTCCATCTCCTTAGCACCCTCATTATCTCATTTCTCGTACTTCCGGCGTGGTATTTTCAATAACCATTTATTTGGTCTGCCTTCCCTCACTAAACTGTGAGCTCCTTGACAGCAAAGATTTGAACAAAATATTTTTTCTTCTACTGGTTGAAAGGAGCATCAAGAAATTTGGGCAAAAATCTTTGTTTTTACAAATTGGTGGAAAAAAGGAAATTCTGAGTAGGCAGTGAAATATTTGAAGGAGGAGGAGGATAAGGAAGGAAAAGAGAAAAAAAGAAAAGAAAATGAAAGGAGGAGGGAAACCCACTGGAGAAATGTGGAGGTTCTCTGATTTAACGCTTCGTGAAGGTTTTTTTGGGGGTTTTTTTTTTTTTTTTTAAGGAAAGTGTATTCAAATGATTTTCTGCAACAGGCATCCAGTAGTTATTGGTTTGAAAGTTGCCTAGGTCTGCAGTAAATGTGGTACTCTATAAATATGTAGGTCCGTTGCCTGTCTTTCACCGGTTTATAGTGTACTTGGGAGCTCAGCAGTGTTTATTCTGGAACAGAAACAACTATCAGAGAAATTGTAGTGGTAAGAAGTCTCTAATGTTCTAGCAGTTGAGTGATGAATCTGCATTTCCAGACAGGATATTACCCTATGCCAGCTCTGTAAACACGCTTCCTAATGCCGGGGGAGGGTACCTCAGACCTTCTGGTAGGTTGTGAATTTCCTGGGGCATAGAGATTATGCCGTATTCATCCTGGAATTCCCCCTACGGAGAGCATGGTCAGTAGGCGCTCTTGACCTTTCATGAATTGTTCGACTTCAAGTATGGTCCGGCTCTTGATTTCCACTGTAAAGTGGGATCGGGAAGTCGGATGTTCAATGTTAAATGTGTGGTTTTGGGATGAAAACCTTAATTCTAGTTTACCAACTTTGAGATTAGACTTGTAAAAACAAGTTTGAGAAGTCTGTATTTGTTATTCTCATATTCAAAATTTAGCACTCTTATTGGAAAAAAAAACAAACCCAATATGACTTAATCACATTGTTTCGTGTTATTTTAAGGGGGGCAAGGATTGTTCTGTTATTTGCCAATTTAACTTACTAAGATAGGTCTTCGAATGATCCCGTCATGTTAGAAGGGAATGGATTCTGATAGCCTCGTTTTAGTGACTGGTCTATTAGGAAATAATAAAATGAAATTTCTTCTAGAATATTCTGCTTTAAATTTTCTGGCTCAGGTAGGGAGGCCTTACTGTGTTTCAAAAGAAATCAAGAGAAAAACTGCAGTGGGCTTGTCCAAGCCTCCCACTTACTTGCATGCCTCCTGGGATTTATATGTTGGCTTTTGCACAATTGATTCAAAGTCACCCACCCAGAATCAGACTCATAATCTCTCTTTCCAGACCCACTTCCAACTTCCTGGGGTTGTTTTTTTCCCTCCTTTTCCAATTCTTAGTTAATAGTGCTGTAACTCACTGGTCACGGCAAGCCATTTCCTTCATTCTCCTGCCTTGTCCAATCAGTTAGCAGTGACTTCCTGAACAGCTCCACATTCACTTATCCATGCTCCCATCCCATCCTATTAGACACTTACCTCTTGCTTAGACAGTTCAAATAATTCTTGAGCCATCACTGACTGATGTATCTAGAATACAAATTTGGCCAGTGAATACCTTGTCATAGGGGCACCTTGTAATGGCTTAACCCAAAGGAAGGGTTGATGGTAGAACTTGAGGCAGAGATAAAAGTCCCAGACAGAGAACCTTTAGCATTGCTCTGGTCACACTCCCCTCGTCTCAGGTCCAGTAGGATAGGCATACTCCACGGGCTCTACATCCAGAACATCCAGAATCTTACTTCTCATGGACTTCACTGCTCCCACTGGGTCCAACTCCTTTGCCCTCTGTCCCTGGATTAGTGCAATAGGTTCTTAACAGGTCTCCCTGCTTAGGTCCACGGTCTCTACTATCTCTTTTCTACACAGCAGCCAAAGCGATCCTGTCCATAGGTTGGCTAATGCATACGCCCCTCATGGTTTCCCAACTCAGAGTCAAAAGAAATCTGTGAAATAGACTCCAAGACCCTCCCCAGTTGGCTCTTCCTCCCATCTTTCTCTCTGATCCCATCTCCTGTTCTTACCCACACGCTCACTCTGCCTTGGCTCACTCGCCCTTTGTAGTTCCCACATAGGCCAAACAAGCCCCAGCCTCAGAGTGTTTTTGTGACCTCGGCCTGGAAAATTCTTCCCTGGATATCAAAGCCTTACTGTCTTTCTGTTTGCAGTTCCCTGCTCAAGTATCCCCTTATCAAAGAAGTCTTCCTCATCATGCTTTAGAAAGTAGGAACCCCCGCACCTTGCAAGCCATATCCTTCCTACCCTACTTCATTTTTATTCTTGGCATTTATCAACACCTAACAAAGGATGTATTTGTTTCTTATCTGTTCTTCATGAGAAGAGAGGCTTTGTGTTGTTTTCATTCTATTTCCAATGTTTTAGAACAGTGCTTGACACAGAAGCTTATACATTTTCGAATAAATCCACATCACCATTGCCATCTCTGGCCTCTAGGAAAGGTAGGTTCTGGTTATCTGATACTGTTAATACGCATTCTAGAACGAGATCAGCAGCCGAAGGTGTTGTGTGTGGATGCGGGTGAGTGGGTAGGTGAATACTTAGGAGTAGAAATGGTGAGAACCTGCCCTGTGATTCCACTTTTTCCATTCCTACGCTCCTGTTCCTGGGTTTCCAAGAACATTTCTTTAGGCGGCCCCCCTGGGCCAATTGTCTGCCCTCTAGCGCCATCTTACCCAGAAAGCTTTACTCTTGGCTGTTTTCCCATATCTGCCCTCGACTTTACCCAGGTTGCTTCCCCACACCCTGCCCCACTCCTCCACAGTGCCGCCAGAACCAAATAAAATCTCACATGGTGCACACTCAAAAAATACCAAGTCATTGCTTGACATCTGGGTCTACTGGTTTATCCTTCATTATCTAATGCTACATACCCATCAAAACAGGCAGTGTGGTACCACGCTTAAATGTCTAGGTTCTGGAGATGGACTACCTGGTTCCACATCAGGTTCCCCCACTCAGAGTTGGCATGACTTTAGACAAGCTGACAAGCAATCTATCTTTCCTAGCTGAGGGGCAGCACTTCACAGACAAGGGAAACAGCACTAGCCCCCAGGCTTAGGCTGAGGATCAGATCTGGGTCATTCTATCTCATGCTTGCTTGCAAAGCCTACTTCTAGCATCCAGAAAATGCAAGTAAATGCTAGAAATCATTAGCATTTCTTTAAAACCGACATCTTTTGGAAAACCCAAATTGCTCTCTTTTTTCTCAGATACCAGATGTCCTTTAATTACCATGTTAATCAGCTTCATGCATATTAATGCCTTGGCCTCATATGGATTATCAACTCATCCATGTCTTATTAATTTATATATATATATATATATATATATATATATATATATATATATAAAATATTACATGCATTTAGAAATATTTTATTTATCTGCCCTCTTCTCAGCATTTCCCTCCTCCCTTCCTTTCTTTATTTTTCCTGCATAGGACATCTTTCTGTCTGATTGACACATTGTAAATTACTCTTTATTTTTCTGAGCTCCTCAGGGAGGAATCTCTCTTCTAATTAAAGAAATTTCCAAATACACGCGAGTAGAGAAAATAGTATGATGAGCCCCCATGTACCCATCTTGCAGACTGAACAATTATAATTGCCAATCTTGTTTCATCTCTTTCCCCGTGAACCTTCGGCTCGGTAGCAATGAAAGCAAATCCCAGATATCGTGTTGTTTTACTCAGAAATATCTCAATATATATTTCCAATGGATAAGAAAACTTTTCCAGAATAGCCATCAATTAATTAATATGCCTACTAAAAATAGCTGTAGTTCCTTAATATGTTCTTTCTCCATCTGTACTCAAATTGCCCTGTTGGAGCAGTGGTGTTTTTCTGCCTGTTTTATTTGCTGCCACATCCCACTAAAGTACCCAACAGCCGCAGCAGTATTGAACTGCATGAGTGGCTAAGTTGTATTCTTGAATTTTATTTTTGGAAGACAACTCCATTAAAATATTATACACCGTGATTGCAATCTTGGGCTAATGAAAGAAAGCCCACTTCACTCATAATGTAGCTGAGGCATAATTCTGTCTTGTTTACACATCTCGTAGAACTAGCACCGGCGTCTTTAATGAGTTCTCAGTTGGGACGGGCCATCTTTGAACCCGCTACTCTTGCCTCAGAGGATGTGAAATTCCATCTCTTTTCACCGTCTTGAACAGGGAATGAAGATAACCTTGTTCACACTTCTCAAGCTGAATGGACTGTCCTTGAACATGAACTGTGCTACTTACCTGCTGTTTCTTCTTCCATAAAGTGGGGGATAAGGATAACTACTACATAGGATTGTGAGGACCATGTGGTGATGGCAGATAAACTGTGACATGGTGCTTGGCCTTTAGCAACTGTTTAATGAATAATCGAAATCTCTCCCTTGTCATGAAGCCACTGTTGTTGGCAGTCTCCAAGGCAAGAGTCCCCAGGAGAGAGAGGAAGGCCCCCAAGGGTTGACTGGGGGGCAGGGAACTACTGAGTGGAAGGTGGCCCTCAGCAGGGCTTTTCCCCAGGACTTCCAGCCCCTCCATCCAGACTTTCTCTCTCTCCTATTCAGGTTGGCCCTTTAGGGTTTCTTACTTTTGCTGGGGTCTCCTGCAGAATAGGAAATCAGTGCTGTACTTTCACTTCTGGGCACTTCACTGCCCTTTCAGGGGAGACTTTGAAGAGCTTTTACTGCTGACAATGAGATTGAAAGACATCCTCAGAGTTCTACATTTTCTTTTGAGTAAACACTAGGGGAAAATAGTTGCATGAAAATAGATTTTGGGCTTTCTTGAATGAATGACTAGGTTACACTATAGATTCCTATCTAAGGAAGATTATTTTCAAGCACACTGGGCTCCCTCATGAATTTGGGGACACAACCGGTCTTGTCAATGACGTCGGCAAATCAGTTCTCTTAATGAGCTTAGATACAAGGTCAGTTTTTCCTCTCCATCATTCATCTAATACATGGACATGCTTTCTCGGTTTCATGATTTGGAAGAGCTTCCCTCAATTTCCAAGATTGTGCCTTGCTCTGAGGCAGATTAGCTTGGTATTTGAGGTGAACAAGGCTTTGTATAACCTACAATCTCTGCGTAGCTCAATCTCTCTCCACAGCACTGAGAGGTTCAAAGTGTTAGATCCAGCTCTGATAGCTTTACCAGACGTACACTTGTGAGCCCTCTTTTGCATTCTGTGTCTGTGGCCCCTCCTCTCACACCAACCCCCAGTACAATCCAGAGTCTTCTGTTTGCTCTCACTTGGCCAATTTCATCCTCTGAGAGCTGGCATCTGCTTTATTTTCTTCCTTCTCCATTGCAACTCTCCTCTTTTCCAAATATTAGTGGAGATTTTGTAATATGCAAATATTTAAATTCTCACAACAGGGAAACTATATGGATGGAAATGCGCAAAGGCTAGAATTCACTGTGAAAAGAATCCGAATGAAGAGGGATTACAGTGGGCAAAGTCTGCTGCTAGGAGGAGTAGAGTGGAAATTCTAAATAAGCAGTAAGAAGACGGGAAGGGACAGGGCATCTGGGGAGCGAGCATGGGGGGGAAATAAGGCAGTGCAAAGGGCTTGGGTGATGGGGATGAAGTTTTGCCTTCTGATTCCCCTTTGCCTCCTGTTATAGCAAGGAATAGCAGACCCTGGAGGGATGGGCATGGGGTTGGAGGTGGCAATGGACGTGATAGCTAACATTGACTGAACACTTCCCAGCCCAGGCAGGACTCCAGAGGATTGGCACACATTTATTCATTTCATGCTCACAAGTACTTTGCAGACATTGCTCCCATTTTGAAGAGAAAGAAGTGGGTGTCCTAATAGTTGGATGTCTGGTCCAAACACCTAGCTAATCAAGGACACCACTGGGATCAGTGCCCAAAGGCCCAACTCCAGACCTCCTGCACATTGTGTGCTCAGTGTACGGGTTGAGATTGTATTCAACTGCCAGTGTGGGTGGAGGAGGGGGACACATGTCTGAGTAAGTCCAAGGCCAGTAGGTAGCTATCTGCTCCTAGGGACTCGAGCTCCTTCTATCTTGTTGCACTGAAAGATACCATCTTAAGCCCAGGCAGCCCTATGGCCAGTTAAAATTGAGGACTGCATTATTGTAGAAGAAAAGAGTGACTAGTGGGGGTACAACTCAGCTGCTAAGAGAAAAGGAAGGTGACATTTGCAAGGTGTGGCATTCCAGAGGGAAGGAGTACCCATGGCCAGAGTCACCGAAGTCCACGGCTCCAGCACCTCGCCGAGCCATGGCTCACGGTCGCCACTAAAATACTTGACTGACAACTGAGCTATCTTCTCTAAAAGCCAGAACCGTGTCTAAAATATTTACCTGCTGGCAAGATGCCCTACTTAAGTACAAATAAATATTAGAGTCTAGTGTTTGGTTAAGAACTGGGCATTTCCAATGAACTCTTCATTTTGGCAAAGGTCGTTTACTAAGAGTCAGAAGCAGTTTCTCTGGGAGAGAAGGCTGCTAAGGATGCTAGTCACCATGGGATGTCAGTCATTCATGGTGACTTCAGGAAACACCTGACAACTGATATGGTCTGCTTGCTTCCATCTGTTTAATGTCTTGTACGAACTTGTTTTTCTGTCCAAGAGTCAGACTAATCAGACACCTTGCTCGAAACACTCCACATTTGGAATGAATTGATTAATCTTCAACATTCTCAATCCACTGTGATAGAAAAGAAACCATGCTGAACTTCCAGAATTAAGACCTACATTGAGGGTGGGAGGATTTCAACATCACTGAGAGGATTAGAAAGAAAATCAGAAAATCGAGAACACAGATGGCACAGATTTTTGCCAAGAGGGGAAATTTGAAGAAGGGCAGTCAAGTTCAGTTGTATATTTTCAGAAATGTAGATTCTGTGACTTTTCTTCTATTGCATATCCCCAGAGAATTGCAGGAAGTCCTTTGTTACAGGGTATCCTGAGTTGGAGGGTTTGTTAAGTTAAAAAAAAAAAAACATTGCTGTGGTGGCAGGCTTCTGGTGAAGATTATAGAATCCATTTATGCTCCGCTGAGTTTGAGAAACAGCAATTACTTCCATCACACTTGTTTGCACTGTGGCCCAGAGAAGAATGAAGAGACTTCCTTTCTGAAAAGTTTTTGCTAAAGCAGCACTTTTATTTTCCAGTTGAGTCAATGAGATTGTCTTCTGTTGGAATTCCAAAATCAAACTTGATGTCCTACTGAGATTTAAAAGTCAATCGATGAGAAGTAATTAACTAGTTAATTACCAGTGTGGCAAGATAAACTTGTGCTTTAAAAATGGCTAAGCTGCTCAAATGGCTGGGATTTTCAGGAGAAGCCTATCTGTTGATGTCAAGGAGTCCTTGGCAAGTGTCCTTGGCAAAGTTTCCTGTAGAACTCAGTGAAGGTTTTTGGTCTGCTCTAGAGGGGTTTGTCTCTTTCCAAGCTGCCCAAGAAAGTTAAGAACGGTGATGCTGTTGTAAGTAGCAAACAAAGGGCGTGAGTGGGCTTAGGAGGGGAGCACAGAGCGCTCCCCAGGCCCTATGAAGGCGAAGGATTTCCTTCCATTCTCTGAGGCCCTTTGACAGACAAATGATTACAGCTCATTGATGGGCATATCAGCAAGCATTGTTTTGTGGAGGGCCCGGGGTGTGGGAACCCGTCTTAAGGGGTGAGGGGATATATCCAAGCCTAGAAGGATAGAAAGCAAATATGGTGTGTGTGCTGGTAAATGTTTAACAGCTCCTTGGGGTCGGTGTGGGGGGCTATGTGTGTCTGTGTGTGTGTGTATACACAATAAAGTGTGTACAGTGCACATACTTTGCAAATAAAAATACAAATGCAAAATGATTTTGACAGAACACTTCTGTTAATGTTGGCCAGCCTTCTACCCTTGCAAGCCACCTGCTAATAAGCGAATATAGTCTCGATGTGAATATTGTTATTTTATTTCACATTAATAAGACAAAAGTGAAATGATGAAGAAGTGTGTCAGAGTTTTACTCACTCACCAGTGAGGCGGGTGACTCCTCTCTCCGCTGGATTGGAAGCTTGATGACTTTTCCACATTTTTGTGCTATTATACATTGTAACAGCTTTTCATAAGAGCCTTTCGTGTTTTAATTCCATATTATGAACGTCCCCTTGAGCGCTTTCTTGACATGAAGAGAACAGATCAAGCCCAGATCTGTCGTGTTTGCCGACTTCCAAGGCATAAATATACCCACTGTGGCTACTTCCCTGCTACAGATGTGACGTCATTGAATGCAGACTGGGACAGAAAGGGACACTAGCCCACCGTTAATGAAGGGTTTCTACCATACAGAGAAAATAGATGTCGATCACCTCAAAATGAAGTAAAAAGGCAGTAAAATAATTAAGAAAGGATGAGTTTGGGGCATTATATCTTTGTTTTTAGTACAACTTGTTTCATTTTAAGTTTATATGATTTGTTTTTACTGCTGCCTTGAACCGTGGGCTCACAACTTTCCTGAAGTTCAACACTGGGCTCTCGCAAGCTGCTAAGGAAGAGTGGTGAGGAAAGCGCCCCCTCTCCCAGCTGAAGTGGACATCTGGGCAGTTTGGAACCTGACAAAACATTTTGAAAAGCAGCCGTGATTTCCCTTCAGGTGTGGAGCGTGCTAAACAAAAATGGTCTCTAAATTCCTAAGGGCAATTCAGGTCCAAATGGGGGGGGGAGGGGGCCTGCAGCCTCTGCCCAGCCACTGCTAGAATTTTCCCCACTAGTTACCCTAGGCTTTTTACTTAGGGGAGAGGGTGGTAGTAACCGCAGAGGAAGAGGAGGGAGCATCAAATTTGTGAAAAACCTACCAATTCAGAAATCAAAGGGAAGAAACTATGGAAGGCAAAAACACAGTTTAGACTTGCTTTGGAGACTGATTCTAGACAATCTGACTCAAGTGATGACTTTTCTCAAATTTCTACCTGTTGAGAGATTCGTGTGGTTAAAGACTTGTGGGCAGGATGGGTTCAGAGGTCACCTCTGTTCCACGCCCAGAATTCCTTCACACTCCTGCTTGCTTTAACAGATCTCACCTCCACACACTCCTGCCGCCCACCCCCACCCCCACCCCGGGCCCCCAGAAAGTGTCTCACATTCTTGCATATTCTCCTCTCTTCCATCCTTGCAGACAGCTTTTTCTGCCCTTGCATTGGCTCATACCTATCACCCAGCTCGTAAAAGACCCTCAGAATTCATACACCCTTGGAAGGCAATAGAAGATTGTAAAAATAGGCCTATTTCTGACACATTTTCATTGGAATTAATTCAATGTGAACTGCTTTATTCCTAATGCCCCTGAGAACCTCCATGTTAAGGGAGCAGATAGTTAAGTGGGAAGGGAGACTGAGAGCAGGGAACTTTGAGGAGCCAAGGGAGGCTTTCACAGGACAGATGGAGGGGTAAAGAAAATAGAATGCCTGCTTCTAGACGCTTTCTCTCCTCAGACTTGAAAGAAGAAATGTCTTTTTTTTTTTTTTTCACCCTCCCTCCCACTTTTTGCTGCCCACAGCTGCTCAGAGACCCAGGCTCCAAATACCACCACTTTCTTCTCAGAGTAGCGAGTCGTGAAAACCAGACTGAGTTCTAGGTAGGATGACAGAGCTTGTAGAGGAGGACCCATCTGCTGCTTGGACTGCTTGTAGTTTTTGGCATCAACTGATTTCTTTTTCCCAAAAGATGTTTTTTGAGTTAAGGAGCGTGGTTGTAGCATTAACACTAACATTGATGCCCCCACATCTTGTGTATAAATGCCATGTTTTATTTGGACACACTCACACAATCATTATCAACTTTATGTTTTTGTGATGTTTGTTGATTTTTCTTTGCCTTTGAGTTTACTTTTACAGTTTCTTTCTTGTGTGTGTTTTTACAATTTCTGCTGACTTTTCAAGTCTGAAAGGAGATTTTTATGTATGGGAAGGGAAGGAAAAACACTGGTTCAGGTTGGGTCATTAAAAGTCATTCCAAACCAGTTCTCCTCAAAATCCTTGTCTGGCCGTTGGCAGGTAGCCCCAGACATGGGGCAGCCAGACCACGTTCTCGTGGCAGGAAGACACCCTAACTCAGTTGCCCCTCTGCTCTGCCCACTCCTGGCCACACCCAAGCCAGATGGGGCAGGTTCCGATCCCACAGGAGTTTGCTGCAGCTGCCTGGTCTGTCCTTTGTCCCTCCAGACCCCTTCAGTATTTGCGCAAGTGGGGAAGGGCTCTATGTAAACACCGTCACTCCCTCTGTGACCACTGGGCTTTCCACAGCCATGTCATCCAAGTGAGGGTGTACAGAGCCAATTGTGTGTTCTATTTTGCTTGTCTTTTAGATTGCCAGATCTTTTTGACTGACTTGGCTATTTTTCTGAGGTTGTCTAGACTTCTACTATAATGATGAGTGTGTGTGTGTGTGTTCATTCAGTAAATATCTGTGTGCCTGCTCCGGGCCAGGCGCCATTCCTCTGTTGTGTGGGTACAGGGGTGAACGGGGCTGAGGATCTGCCCCCTCGGAGTTTGCATTCTCTGCAGAAGACAGATACAAACAAGTAAACATCAAATGCTATCAGGACAATGAAGAAAAGTAAGGCAGGGTGACAGGACAGAGAAGGAACATGGATTGGGCAAAGAGGGCTCTTTTTCTTAGTGTAAAGCTCATTTGTCAATGTTAAAAGTGGTAGTCAGAGGAAGTAAATAAATTTGGGCAATTTATCCTGCCTCCATAAGGAGAAGACCCTTGGCTTTGCTTTCTCGGATCAAATTTCCAAGAATTTCATTTCTGTGCCTCTGTTTTCTCCTTGTGATATGCATTAGTAACACACCCTGGGGAAGCCTGAGAAGAGTAATTGAGTGAAGCCTTGTGGTGGGGTTGGAGTGGTACCCGACAAATCGTCCTCCAATATCACCTGTCATGATGGCATTTAGTGGGTGTCTAGCCTTGGGGCAAGGAGGCTCTGTTCCAGAAGGGCAGGACACCGGAGCTCCTGCCTTGTTGGGGGAAGGAACCTCAGCTTCCTTCTTTGTAAAATGGGTCCACCGAGCCAGACAGGGGTATGTTGGGCTGATCCATTGAAACAAGATGAGAGCACAGTTTGAAAACTGGGAAATGCCATGAACCGAGGCAGTGGGTAGTGGTCACTAACTGGAACTAAGAATGGCCTATTTGAAATACCTGATTAGGAACACTATCAAACTATCCACCTGTCATCATTTATGCTCCACACCTTGTCCTCCTTACTTCCCGATGCCTATTTTCTATTTCGCTCTCTGTCTTGTCACTTGAACACCTTATAGGTCACTGTGTGGAGGCAGGTCTTTGACCTTACCATGCTGGGCTCCTTGCCGTCTGTGGCCAGCTGTGTGGTGTTAGTGCCATTGACTCTGAGCTGTAGATGAGAGACACACATCTGAGTCCAACTCACGCTAGAACCTCTGTTTCCCTGATGTGTCCCTCACACGATCCCCTCCTCTGAGGAGTCTGTCCACCTCTAGCCAGCACCTCACACTACACTGGGTGGGAGGAAGCAAAGAGCTTTGTGAGAATATCATACAGGGTATCAAAAGGATACTTCTGTCAAATTAGCAAATCTCAGTGAAAGCAAAAATGGTATATGAGTATTTATTACCTGTAAGGCACTATCCTAGCTACCAGATGGTGAGTGGGAATTTTAGCCCAAAGGTAAAGAGTAGTTGGTTAGGCTAACTACAGTAACAAAGGGGAAGACTTCTGGGTGACAGACTTCTTGGAAATTTGCAAAAATTAAAATAACTGGAGACATGAGGCTGTGTTCCAGTGTTGGGGGGGCAGCTTGGTAGAGCACTCACCCAGATGCTGTCTCCTCAGCTCACCCCGCTGATCATGAGGCAATTTTTGGTACCAGAGTTACTCAGGCAGAATTTCCTCAAGACTCTTCCCCACTGTGCCACACTTCTTAAGTGGGGGTCCTGAGCCAGACCAGGGAGCCGCCTTCAGGAAGAAACAGTGAGGTATATATTCTTCAGAGGGATTCCACAGGCACCCACCCACACCCCAGCTCTCCTCACCGGAGTGTAGAGTCAGCAGGAACCCCTCTCTTGTCCCCTCCAGATAGGTTTTGCTAAAGGGAGTTATTCCCAGCGGGTGTGTTATTGGGGGCTCACATGGTGTTTTCTCACCATGGAAAATTGGAGACTTTTCCCTTCGATTGAAATAAGAAAGCCACAATTATTTGTTTTAATGCCTCCCAAATGCCTCGAAGTGTAGAAGTGTCTTTTGGGGGACGGAAGAACAAAGGAGCAGACTTTTTTCTAAGCAGTGGACCCAGTCAGGGGCATTGGCTCGGCCCGTCTGTCAGAGAGGAGCTGGCATTTCCTTCTGTGTCCAGTAGATACGGAGTCTTCACTAGAATCTTTTTCTGTTGTTGCTCAGTAGGAAGTGACCGAGGAAGCTTGCTGAGGCCGCTTCTGTCGTTTGTTAGGGATCCTGTGCGTCAGGGACACGTTCTTACAGTTTCACTTCTTTTTACCCCAAACCTCACTCCGGTGTAATTCATCAAGTGACACTGAAGTCACATTTGATGTAATGGTGACTTGAGCCACACAGGTGCAGCAGAAAGAGGAAGACAGATGGGAAGATTTTCCCCTCTATTTTGTAAGTTAAATTACCTTGGTGGTGGGGACGGGGGGATATTATATCATTTTGTGAGAGCTTGTGCTGTTGGGGTCAATGATAGTGCCATCTTTTGATAGTACTATGTAAGGATGTAGGCACCCTTTTATTTTTTTTTAAGATTTATTTATTTATTAGAGAACACATGCATGTACACACAAGCACACATGTGAGTGGGGGGATGGGGGGAGGGAGAGAATCTCCAATAGACTCCCCGCTGAGCATGGAACCCAACACAGGTATCCATCTCATGACCCATGAGATCATGACCTGAGCAGAAACAAAGAGCTGGATGCTTAACCAACCCAGCCATCCAGGTACCCCTGTAGGCACCATTTCTTTTTCTTTTTCTTTTTTTTTTTTTAATTTTTAAATTTTTAAACATTTTATTTGTCAGAGAGAGAAAGCCCACGCACAAGCAGGAAGAATAGCAGGCAGAGGAAGAAGTAGGCTTCCACTGAGCAAGGACCCTGATGTCAGACTTGATCCCAGAACTCTGGGATCATAACCTGAGCTGAAGGCAGACACTTAACCAACTGAGCCACCCAGGTGTCCAGGTGTCCCAGGTGTCCAGGTGTCCCAGGTGTCCCAGGTGTCCCAATGGTGTAGGCACCATTTTTAGTACTGCTTAGTAAAAACCATTATCAGGACATTATAGGTTTTTGGTTTTAGCCAAAGTTCCCGTACTCCCCATCCCCTAGAATCATTAGGTTCTAGATTAATAGTATTCAAAGTATGGTCTGTGGTTCACATGTGGGTCCCTAAGGCCCTTTCATAGGGTTCCCAGGGTCAAACTATTTTTATAATAGCACTAAAACATCATTTGCCTTTTCACTCCTTTCTCTCACAAGGATCCCTTGAAGTTCTCCAGGGAGTACAAGCCATAGTGTATCACAATATATTGAATGCTAAGGTAGATATGAGAAGCCATCTCTTTTCTTTCTATAAAGCCAGGCAATCCAGACACTTAGACGACTGTAAAACAATGCCAGTCTTCCCACTAAATGTTTTTGGTTTAAGAATTTTTCTGTTCCATTGAAATATAATTTATATCAACATGTAATGGGATTATGAATATTATTTTTAAATAAATTAATACACATTTTGAAAATTGCTTGGGTTTAGTTTCCAATATAATAAATATTAGAATTCATAAGCCACATCATCAAGAGCCCTTTGGGTTCCTCAGGAGATTTTAAAGCTGTAAAAGGGATCCTGAGAAAAGTTTAAGAACCACTGATCTAATACAAGAGCTCTTACCAGAAGAGTCGGGCAGATCTATTTTCCACAGCCAACAGCGCCTAGGAGGCTTTGATACCAGTGTGAAATCCTGCGGTGATAGCCTGTGTCTGCAGAATGCATTATAGATTTTTCACTCCAACCCTCAGCCCCTGAGATAAGAGCTTTGCCTCTCCTTCCAGCCCTCTCTCCCATCACTGCCCTGTGCTCCAGGTGGACTGGAAGAACTGGACTTGCTGATGCCGTCCTACTTTACCCATCTCTGCTCCTTGTCCTTGAGTCCTGCCCTGTGCCCCAAACACACCACTGCAAGGAAACCCTCCCTCCTTCCCCATACCCCCAATTCCTGGACCTCAGTTTGCCTCCCTGTCGCGTCCTATAAGGAGAAAGCAGTGCCCATCTCACAGAGTTGTTACAGAGAATGAATGAGCTCCTTTCCAACGTGAGTGACCAATTCTTGTTTTGGGTCCAGGTCATAAGATCGAGCCTTGCTTGCATGGGGCCGTGCTCAGCACAGAGTCTGCTTAGGACTCTCTCTCTCCCTCTGGCCCTCCCCTCCTCATGCTCTCTCTCTCTCTCTCTAAAATAAATAAATAACTTTTAAAAAACTTTCCACAACAACCAGATCTAATGAGTGAAACTTGATTGAGTCATAGATCAAAAAACTATAAGATCATCTTAGGATAGTAATTTAACCTGTTAAGGCTACCTTAGTTTACCATAGACTCAGTGGCTTGAACCAACAGAAATTTATTTCTCACAGTCTGAAGGCAGGAAGTCCAAGATCAGGGTACTGGCAGGGTTGGTTTTATTCTGATCTTAGCTTGTAGATGGTTGCCTTCTCCCTGTGTACGTTCATCCAGATTTCCTTTTTACAAGAATAGAATCCATATTGGATTAGGACCCACCTGAATGATTTCATTTTAATTTAATTACCTTTTTGAAAACCCTATCTGTAAATGCATCACATTCTGAGATACGGTTGGGGAGGGTAGGACTCGAACCTATGAATTTTAAGGGAACACAATTCGATCCATAACAGACAACCAATCAACTTCCGACATGGACTGGGTATCAGATGGCATTAGGGAATTGTTGATTTCCCCAGGTACAACAATGGTCTGTAGTTCTATAGGAAAATGTCACTTGGGGGGATACAGGATGACGTATGTAGAGGTAAGGAGTGACAGCTGTATATTACTTTCAGGCTGCTCAGCAACAAGAGTTGTGAGGACAATGAGAAAACCACAACAGACACCACAACAGGGGCCGACTCAGAGGAGTTGTCTGCGACACAGGTGATGGACAGGGGTGTAGTGTCCCAAATATGTCACAACTCTGGGCAAATTTGCGTGTGCACGCACACGCGCTCTCTCTCTCTCTCTCTCTCTATATATATATATATATATATTTAAATTCTTCCATAAAGTGGGGGATAAGGATAACTACTACATAGGATTGTTAGGAACATGTGATGATGGCAGATAAACTGTGACACTCTAGAGAGAGAGAGAGAGAGTGAGAGAGAGAGAGCAAATTTTCCCTAAGAGAGTGTGTTGTGCTCTCCGGAAGTCTTCAGGCAAAGGTTCAGAGTTCCCTGGGCTGACTGAGTGTCACTGTGGCCTTCCCTGAAGTCTAAGGACTGAACATGGAGGCCTTGAAAGTTCTGTCCCGTGCCCCATGATCAGGAGTCAGTACTGATCTCCCGTGTGTTTCCAGCTGGGAAGGAGGTGATGGGGTCCTGGGAAGTCAGTTCCGTTCACTGCTTAGGCTTTTGAGTGAAGGGAAATGCTTCCACAGCCACAGCCTCCATCTTGACAAACTCACTTTTCCTGGCCTCGACAGACTCAGATGTACCCTGTTGGCAAGCGTTCTTTAATGTTTTCAAGGTTCAGCTGTGACACCAGCCAAGTATTATGGGATGTGACTAAGATAAGTAAATCTTTTTAAATAGGTGCTTACCATTCCATTTCAAAAGGCTCAAGGCCCAATATAAAAAAATCCAAGCCTGTTGTTCGGTATGCCTGAGGGATAATAGCCTATAGTATTAGGAATAGTTCCATTTTCATCCTGAAACTCTGTGTGTGTGTGTGTGTGTGTGTGTGTGTGTGTGTGTGTGTGGTATTTTTACCCTCATTTTAGGTCAAGGCTTTAGAAAAGTATTCAAAGTTAAATATCTTGGTGCTCAACTGTTAGCAAACTCAGGAAATCTTATGAAATAAAAATAGCAAATCAACCATGCTTTATGGTGAATGGGACATTTGAGAGGAAGGCAAGACAGAAAAGCCACTGTCTAGACTCCGTGACGTGGCAAGCTCGCTTGTAATAGATCAAGGGAAGGGTGTGCTCTCAGAGCCCAGTTCTAGAGATGTGATAGAACAGGTCAAATCAGCAAGCTCATAAACAGACATGTTTGTTTACACCATGTCAAATGCTGGACAAAATATTTATTTGGAAAATGAAAAATATTTATGTCTTGAAAGGTGTTTTTGTGGCAGACAGAGATGGAAAGAAAGTTTTTAATCATTTTTCTTCTCAAAGCTTCCCAAGCTCTATTATATGCTACAAAATCTGCTCTTAAGTAACTTGCAAAAGGATCAAAGGCATCATTATCTCCACTCCTGAATTTTGCTAACATGACAACAATCCCTGTTCTGAATTGAAATTTTTCCTTTGTTCAAAAATCAGGTTATCGTGGTTTCTCCCATTAGGACAAGTGAACATTGCCACGGATTATTGTGGTGCAAATCTCAGGAGTAAAGAGAAATGAAACTTAAGCTTACAAATGATAGTGGTCTTTTTTTTTTTTTTTTTTTTTAGATCAATGCTAACATCATTTTTGAGACAAAAACTTAAGCATCTGGTTTCCTTCTGGGAAATTGCACTGTTTTTTTTTTGGTTTTTTTTTTTTTTGACCATCTTAAAAAGAAAGTCTTTACTCAAATATAAAGTCAAAATAATTACTACTTACCTGAAAAATCCAATGTTGACACATAGATTTTGTTTATTAAGATGATAGGGTTAACAAGATTGGATAGAACATGCATCCTACCTGGCAAAATTCAATATAAATATTTGTGTCAACATATGCTTGCCACAATTAGAAAAGATTTCCATAACACTCTTGCCTTTAGCACTTTCCGCAGAGCTGATTGCCACCTGTGATCATTAGAAACTTAAATCCCAGATTAGAGAGATAATAATGAACAATTGCCACTTTGTTGCCTCCCAAACATGTTGCTGTATGATATGCAAGTTTTATGGAATGCAGGCTTTATTCTGTTTTAAGTGTAGACATAGCCTCTATTAATATTGATTTTTAATGCTATCCTTGTAACCACATGATAATGGGATTTTTAAATAGAACCCATCCTTGTACAGCATCAGTGTTTGCAAATTTAACTGTTCTGATGTCTGACATATGGCAACCAGACTGAACCCAAAGCAAATGTTTTAAAGGTTTGGCAATATTGGAATGATGGAGGAAATGCTGTTTCTGGAGTGAAACTGAAGAGTGAAGCAATGATTTAGGCATTTGAACGCCCACTTTGGGAAGCTTGAAATGTAATATGTTTCTGGTTATTTTCTTCTCTGAGAGGGAGTTTGTGTTTGACTGTAAATTGCCACTGCTGTTTAATATGTGTGTATTTTTCTTGGGATAAACTTCAAAAAGGATGTTGACCTAGTAGAAAACCCCTCTCCTGAAAGAATGGCATAAAGTAGCAGCCTTCCACACAGAGCAGTTTCATCCTGGTTTCTCTTCAGATTCCTTTGAGATCAAAGAGCCCTCGGCAAATGGACATTGGTTTGGGGATAGTATGGTGGAAGGGAAATACACACGTGCGTACCCAGACACGTGCACATGCACACACGTGCAAACACACGCACGTAGTTGTCCTTGTCCTGCTGTGTTAAACCCTCTCTACCCAGATTATGCATTAACTTGACTCAACTGGAGGGGACTTGGGTTGAATTCATTTTGTTTGGCAGGGTTGGTTAATATTCTGCCTCTACCATTAACGACCTTACAGTCCGGCAGAGACGGTAAGATGACTGCATGGTCGTTGTGTTGTCCTGTGGAATTAGAGGCTGTGTGGTAGCAATATCCCACAGGCGACTGTCAGGCACACAGTGGTAGAGAAGTTCTTCCACTGACAAGTGGGCATGGGATGCTATCACCCACATGCAGATAAGATGCCTCAAAGGAGCCTAGAAAGCGGTGGAAATGGAGAAGTCAATCCAAAAGAAAGCAAGGGTGTACATATGTGTGTGCACATGTGAGACCATTCTTCCATTTGAGCGGTACTGTCTGTGATGCCCTCTACCTTGTTCAGCTGGGAGGCCACGGAAAGAGTGGGGCTCAGAGGACAGGTCCTAGTTTAGACCTTGACCTCACTCTCAGTGTGATGGGAAGCGCTTGAGGGTTTGAACCCACAAGTGCCGTGATCTGGCATATGAGTGGGTTTGCTCTGGCTTCTGTGCACAAAATCAGGCATGAGGACAGCAAGATGAGCTACAGGAGGCTTGGAGCAGTCCATATGAGAGAGGAGGAGTGTCAGGACCAGGGTAGGAGCTGAAGAACTGGTGAGCCATGGCTGAATATCTGCTGAGAGTGGACCTGGTGGGGTTTGAGGACAGCTTAGTTGTAGGGCTTTGGAAGAAGAGATTAAAGGATGAAGCCAAGGATCAAGCCTGAACATCTGAGTGCATTTGGCATCACTGGCTGAGCTGGGGAACATGGGGGAAAGATAGGTTAGCAAGGGTGAGAAGGTAGGAGCCTGTGGTCATGCTGGACCTTGAATGGGCATTTCAGCTCTAGGCAGTGATGTCAAGTAGGCACTTGGAAGTATGAATCTGGTGTTCCAGAAAGAGGTCCAGGAAGGAGACATACATCTGGAAACTATCAGCAAATCTATGGTATTTACAACCACAGGGCTATATGCGGTCTCTTAGAGTAGACAAGGGAGAAGCAGGAAAGCTGACCCTGGGGCTCCCCAGCACCAAGGATGGATGAGAAAGAAGATCCAGCCCAGGAGACTGGGCAGGAACAGCTAGCAGGGGAGGAAAGCCAGGGGTCTGTGGTCTCCTGGAAGCCAAGTGGAGAAATGTAGATCATAATAGCTGCAGAGTCAAGCAAGATTCTGAGAGTGGATCACTGCATTTTGTGGTAGGAGGTCAACGATTGACCAGGTTCAAGTTGATGAATAGTTTCAGTGGCATGGAGGGGGTGAAAGCCTGATAATTCCTCTTACTCATAAGAGAAGGCTGAAATTCTCAAAGATTTTACAAACTACTCTAGGAGAGTAAGAAGGGCAAAAAAATCTCATATGGCCAGGAATTCAAAAGCTCATGGAATACAGGTTTCTGGATCTTCTGTGGTTGTGGCTTCCCAAGGCTGTGTCACCCTCCAGCCTGTGATCACACCACATGTTGATCACCATGATTTCTCTCTCTCTTTTCCAATTAAAACCAGCAGCCTTCTTGCCAGGTCTGCCTTCAGGTGATAGACAGGGCCACGGGGAGTGATGCAATGGATAATGTTACTCTTTCAGGAACACGCCATCCCCAATACACAGGCATCAGGGGACCCCCAGGGGCCCAGCACAACAACCACACCTTACACCTAGTCTGATCTGACCACGTCTCGTGATCACTCACACCGTAATGACAGCATGCCTAGATCACCTGGCAAGATGCTCAAAGGAACCGGACTGCAGGTGCAGAAAGAATCTGAGGTAAATACAGCATCTGAGTTTGCGTTTCAGAACCCTTCTTCCCCTGTGACGGAGGATTTGGGGCTTCCCTTTCCTCTTGTCGCAACTCCTCCCCACTCGGCTAGCAGGAATCTCACAGTTGCTTCAGAGCAGGGTGGAAGCTTCTGGAGACGGGGATGAGGGTAAAAAGAAGATTTGGGCTAGTGGAGAGGGTGCCTGTAAGGGGAGCAGGGAACAGGGCTTTGGAGGGGTCAGCCTCCTGCTAGGGCTGCTTCTCGCACACGCGCTTCCAGGGACCGGCTGTCTGCTTTCTATGCCACCTCCTCCAGGCTGTCCACCAGCCCCCCTGCTCCTGGGCCCGCTCCGAATGGCAACAGTCTGTCTACTCACAGCTCTCTGATGCCTAAAACATGCGTGTGGCATTTCTGATTTTTTCCGAGGATTTTTTGCTGCAAGTGGCAAAAGGTCAACAGTTTAAACTTCTCAGAAATGTCTGTGTTACAGTACTCAGTGGGGGAAACAAAAGGTGGGGGGGGAAGGTCAGAGTGCCTTAAGTTATTTCATCTCTGTTCTTTTTTTTTTTTTTTAATTTTATTTTTTATAAACATATATTTTTATCCCCAGGGGTACAGGTCTGTGAATCGCCAGGTTTACACACTTCACAGCACTCACCATAGCACATACCCTCCCCAATGTCCATAATCCCACCCCCCCAACCCCCCTACCCCCATCAACCCTCAGTTTGTTTTGTGAGATTAAGAGTCACTTATGGTTTGTCTCCCTCCCAATCCCATCTTGTTTCATTTACTCTTCTCCTACCCCCTTAACCCCCCATGTTGCATCTCCTCTCCCTCATATCAGGGAGATCATACGATAGTTGTCTTTTTCCGATTGACTTATTTCGCTAAGCATGATACCCTCTAGTTCCATCCACGTCGTCGCAAATGGCAAGATTTCATTTCTTTTGATGGCTGCATAGTATTCCATTGTGTATATATACCACATCTTCTTTATCCATTCGTCTGTTGATGGACATCTAGGTTCTTTCCATACTTTGGCTATTGTAGACATTGCTGCTATAAACATTCGGGTGCACGTGCCCCTTCGGATCACTACGTTTGTATCTTTAGGGTAAATACCCAGCAGTGCAATTGTTGGGTCATAGGGTAGTTCTATTTTCACTCTGTTCTCCTTATAAACAAACAACTAAACAGGCAAGCTGGGAAGGAAAGCACCCCGGGATTAGCCGTGATTGTCTCTGAGTCGTAAGCGATGCCTTTTCCTCGTTTTTCTTTACAGTGTGAGTCTGTTATTTGTGTAACTAACAAAATGGAAATGTAAATCTCTCTTCCAAGGTTCAGTTCTCTGTTTGTACACTTTTACCATCTGCCTTGGCCACGTGGATGCCAGCAGGCTTCTATCAGAGTCTCGGGTGCTATAGCGGACGGACAGATGTCAGGGGACGCACAGAGCTGAAGCTGCCGCCCAGGCTGGCTCTGCCTCTCCTCCCAGCTTCTCCTCCCTCTCCCTCCATGCCTTGTTCCCCACACGGTGGCAGGGGCATGTGCCTCTGGTAGAGAAGGTAGTCCAATGGCCATCATCCATTAGGGACACAAATGGCAGACCCACGTGCCTTTCTGTCATGAACGCCTAGTCCCGGAGGGTAGACAAGAAGGATACTCTTGCTTCCTGGGTACCGAAAAGGAAATGGATGTCTGAGGAGCTAAACCGCTGGTAGATTCCAAAGTCGGGACAAGACCCTCTGAACCCTTGTTTCCTTACGCTAGTCAACGACAGTCTTCAAGGCTCTTAAAACCGCCAATCTATGTAGAAAGAACATTTTGCATGAAAAATTTCATATGCATGTAAAAAAACATCACATTGAACAGTCTGGAGCAGGACTGAGAAGTAAGGCTCTCCCTCCCCCACCGGGAAGGGCACTTTGATTGCCAGCGCTCCGGGGAGCAGAGATGGAAGCCCCCTGGCCCAACCCATCCTGAGCAGCCAGGATGGAAAGAAGAAGCCAAAGCCAGCAAAGGACTTGAAGAAGATAACAGAAGCCTGGGAATGCCTCAGGCAGGTTTCCTGTCACAGAACTCTAGAGGAAACTTTGGTGGGGCTCAGTGTTGGTAAAGGTACCTGAGGGTAAAAGATGATTGACGCCAAGTAAGAGCTCACCTTGCAGTAAGAGGAGGCCCGGCTCTGTTCCAGAAGAGTCTCCGGAGCGGAAGGCAACTGAGTCTGAGCAAGGGAACGGATGTCTCAGAAACGTGTGCATTGAACATTCTCTGCTCGTTCAGTGCTTTCCTTCAGAAACGAACAGAAACGGGACTAGCCAGAAGGATGAGCAGCCATTAAGAGAGGGTGAGCCTGAGTCTGATGTGGGAGTTGAAAAGAAAGAGAATCCTGAGGGGAGCCAGATGAGGGACTGGGAGAGTCACTGGGGAGACAAGATGGCACGTGTGTTTCTGTGGCAGGCATGCTTTCTGACTCGCCGTGAGGCAGAGAGAAACCCCTGCCTGTGAGAACACTTGTGAAGATACGTACAACCGGAGGGTCTGTTTGCTGAGGCAAAATCCACGGGGCCCTGGACTAATCTTGTCCCAAGTCAGAGGTGGGCTCGTTCACGGAAGGCAGGTGTGCAAGGGGAGACATTGACGTATTAAGGCCTGAGGTTCCCCAGCGTGGTAGGACACCCAGCACAACTTTCTTCAGCCTACTCAGCCGGACAGAACTTATCTGCCGCTCCCCCCAGCTTGTCACAGCTTTCCTCCCTCCAGCCCCCAACATCCTGGGTCTAGAATCTCAGCTGGGAGGCTGTGCGTTTGTGGGTGCCCGTGCACCTGATGCAAAGGCTGCTTCCAGAGCTTGGACTATGGGTATCCTTGACTCATCTATCCCTGACTCAGGCCCTTCTTATTGCGTTCCAGATGTGCACTGAACCCATGGCCTGTTCCAACCTCCAGAAGCTATCTCTCCTTGAACTCTCAGCTGACTTTGTGACTCCCTGGCCTATTTTTGCCCCAGCTCTAAGTTCCTTCAGATACCTTACCTTTGCAGTGCCTGGCTTATTAATCATCGCCAGTCTTTTGGCATAGGGCCATGTTGGATGCCATAATCCTCAGTCTTGACTATGGTCTGACCTCTCCTTGCAGAACTTGCTGTGGCCACCAGGATCCCGGCATGAGACAGAGCTCAACAGGCCTTCTTCCAGGGGATCGGCACAGCCTGGGAGCCCAAGGGAGGCGGCCCAGAGCTATGGGTTGGCCTTGCAGGTTTGGCACTAGGCTGGGTCCTGGCTGAGCAGCATTACAGAAAGTAGAAGGAAGCAGGGGGGTCTGTGAGGGACAGCGTAAAGGGAGACAATTCTTGAGTTCTAGAAAGGAGAGCAAGTAGATGTCTGGGTATACGTGTGGTAGGGGTTTCTGTGAGGAGGTTGTGGTTGGAGAGTCTACTTTGGGCCTCAGGGCCACAAATGAACCCCCATCTCATGTGGTGAGGTCTAGAGCAATACTTCTCCACTTGACTCTAGGTCGGGGGTGCCTGGGGAGCTGGGAGAAATGCAGGTTCCCATCCAGGGGGGCTGGGGCAGGGCTGAGGGCTACAGCTGTCGCTGTAGCTCACGATGCTTGTGCCAGATGACCCTTGGAGGACCAAGGCTCTGAGGGCCCCCTGAGGCACGGCCTTGAGGGAGGCCTGTCTTCCATGTGGGGGCCGAAGCTGTCAGGAGTCACGGCTGGAACCAGGGCAGAGAAACGGGGGAACCTGGGCGCAGAAGGCAGGGGGTGCTGGTAGGAGCCCCTCGGTGGAGACCCGGACCAGGAGCATGCATTTCCCTTGACTGGAGGGTTGTGGCAACTTTTTAAATACTCACATTCTTTGTTACAGTCATGATTCCTTTTTGACCAAAATCCACGCGGTGAAGCTGCTTGGCTTGTGTCTGACTCTCCATTGTTTTGTGCAGAGTGACACTTCTGTCACGTGAAGAGTGCGTTTATGAGTATATAGAGCCTGTTACCTGCTAGAGACCAGCTCGTGCACGCTGCCTGTCAGAGGTCCTGAATTTCAGACAGACCCCTTGGCTGCTTGTGTCTATACCATCACAGGTTTTGACTTTCAGAGAAGCCATATATCTGCATATGTGTGTTGGATATAATATTTATATATGAAAATATTTCTACTTTTATATAAATATTATATATACACAAACCCTACAATATATAAATCCTAGCATTTTGGAGCTAAATAGTAATTTACAGGTTAGTCCAATCCTCTTATTTTTATGAGAACCACGAAGGTACAAGAAGAACAGTAAGTAGCAAGGGCACACTCATGTTTGGAAGTCTTGTGGGCTCACTGATGGCGTAAAGGACTAACCTGGACCGCGTTATCACATTCTATTCTGAATGGGATGAAGACGGTCATTTTACTTCTGAGAAGAGAAAAAGCAGCATAATAGGAAGGTTGAGTTTCCCATTTCCAAGGTCACCGCTTGTGGGCGGCCCCAGCATCCAGACCCCATGAACGGTCATCTTTTGCACAAATAGTTTATATAGGCTGTGATATTGTAATTTTTAGTATTTTTTAAAAATCTTACTATTCGTTCTTATAAATACTTTCCCACACCACCTCCCTTAATGATTACAAAACAAAACAGCCCTTTATTTGTGTACAGAATGGACATTTGAAAGCAATGAGGGATCTCCTGGCCCTGATTTGCCCTGGGGTTTGGGTCCACTCGTGAGTGTCAGCTGCCTGGGGGGACATGACTCAGAGAACGAGGTCTGTCTTTTGAATAGTTTCCTTCTATTTGCTTGCTTTTCATTGATGGCAACAAAGCTGTTCATGGTTACAAGCACAGTGTAAAGTTGTTCTAATAAATATATTCAGTGCAACAAAATGGGTAAGTGAGAACTCCTGACTGTTTAACTGGTGGAGATTAGGGGGAAGTTAAGGAACGAGAAGCCACTCTGACCATAGTTCTGCCAACACTGAGATGGGAATTGCCTGCCAAACAGGTCCAGAAGCCATGCAGGAGCTTCTAGTAGGCATCACAGGGCTTATGTAAGAAAGCAGGAATGGTCGCCGGCAGAGGCAGCCTGCTCAAGTGCCAAGCACCCCTTGATCCAGCAGAACCTGAAGGTGTATCCTTGGCTATGAAAACCACCCTGACCAGGGTTCTGAGGCCTGGCAGCTGCACAGTTCTGTAATAAGCCTTTGTCTTGCATGTTAGGTGAGATTTTTGTTCTGATGTGAATCAGTCCAACATATTTGAATGCTACCATGTAAATGGCACTTTGGGAAACCCCCAAATTACAGTTACAACACTGTCCTCTCACATGTATATAGTAGGATAAAGGACATACTACACATATCCATGTAGTAAATTACACAAGGGTATGGAGGGGGCACACATGGTTTATAGGAAGTGTAAACAGTGTATAGAAAGTGAATTTTGAGTTAGATGGGAGAGGACATCACTGTTGATCTGAAGGGGAATGACATATTCCCAGCTTCATGGGTGCTCCATGTGAGAGGTGGGTAAAGACGGAGAGAATAGGGGCACCTGGGTGGCTCAGTAGGTTAAGCCTCTGCCTTCGGCCAGGGTTATGATCTCACGGTCCTGGGATCGAGCCCCACATCGGGCTCTCTGCTCAGCAAGAAGCCCGCTTCCCCCCCTCTCTCTGCCTGCTTCTCTGCCTGCCTCTCTGCCTACTTGTGATCTCTCTCTCTGTCAAATAAATATTTAAAAAAAAAAAAAAAAAAAAAAAAAGACGGAGAGATTAAGGACCATAAAGGTGGTGGAGGAATTAGGCCAAGTGGGGAACATGGGTTAGTCCGGAGAGATGTATAATGTTCTTATTTGTGTCATGTCTTCGTCTCAAACATGCTGTGTTTTTTTCCTGCCTCCGACCCTTGCTGTCAACATTTTCTTTCTAGAAGTTCTTCTCCTTTCCATCTTGAAGTTCGGCATGAGCTTTCAGATATGCCCCTTTCGCTGCCTTCCTGTGGGCATTGCTGGACTATCTCAATCTAACAACAAGACCTCCTGCTCATTTCTTAGGCCAGCATTTTGGGCATTCTGTCCCCCTTTGCTTCTTGGGAAATAGGGTGGTGCATACCCATAGTGGAAAGGCAGCCCCCCACTGTACCCAGGATTGAGCAGAGTACTCTATGTGGGAGGGCTCATTCAGTCTGTCCATGCCTGTCGAGCATCTAGTCCCACAGTTCTTGTCAAGTGATGAGCAAAAGAAGAAACACCACCCCTTGTCACAGAGTCTAACTGGGATAGAGACAGGAAGGAGTAAGTTACTGCAATACAGAGGAGGGAACGGCCGGCTGGTAGAAGTGTGAAGTTCGAGAGCACATAGGAGGAGCACTTAGCTAACCCAGACTGAGCGGGAAAAGATTCTGAGAGGAGGTTGCATATGGACTGAGTCTTGATGAATTAGACATTAAGTATAGATGAAGAAATATCCTTTGAACATGTGCAATGCAGTTAGCAAATCTTGCCAGGCACACGTATGCAAATACCTGAGTTTCAATCCCTTTCCTGCATTATTATATTAAGCCTTCTCAGCCCAGAAACACTGTCTCTGTTTTCTTATGGCTCCAACTGCTCTCAGACTGATCTTAGGCCTCAGGCTGGTAGGCCTCCAGTAGACGGTGTGAGGAAGGCTCAGAGGGGATCAGAGCTTCTGAGGTCCGCAAAGTGTATCTCAGTTTACTTGTTACTTAAAAGACTTTAAATAAAAATGTATATAAGTGATACATGATGAGTGGGGACAAGGAGGGGGGAGAAAAGGTTCACACACCTAAATCCCACCAGCCAGAGGCAACCACGTGTAACATTTTTGTTTTCCATCCTTCTAGATGGAAACATGGGACCCTACTATATTATACATCCTAGTCTGCAGCCACTATCTTGGGAGCATTTCTTAGAATATAAGCTTGGTAATAAAGTATCTTAAGTGCTTCATCCATCATAGTGCCTACATTTAGCCCTGTGAGTCCAAATTCAGGAAGCAAATAAATAGAGATACTGAGAATCATTGTGCAAATTTTTTATTCTGACATACACAAAGTGGGTGGTACGGACGTTGGTGGTTAAAAGATGAGGCAGAGCAGAATAAAGAACCCCACCTCAAAGGGATGTTTTCAAGAATACTTTCCAAAAACATTTTGTAATGAAATGGTACATATCACGGTTGGCTGGTTTTATTTACCAAAAAGTTCCTGGGGAAACTAACTGGCTTTAAGTTAGAGCTTACCAAATACTAAAGTTTGCAGGCACTTCTGGTGTGATTTCATTTGAATTTCCTTTTTTCCAACTTAGTTGATATTTTGCTAATGACCAACTTATTTATTTAGGCTTTTGAACCATTCTGTGCAAATACCTTATGCAATGCTTTTTTTTCCCCCCCAAAGTTTATTTATTTTTACTAAGCCAAAAAACACACTTCACATCTGGGAGCAACCAACAGATGGATTTGCTCTCCTTTGAAGACTCTTAATTCAGCTTCGCATTTTTGCATAGTGACTCTGGGCCTGAGGTCCCCCCTCCCCCCATGAGACCGGGTTTCTGCCCTGGAGGTTACAGTTCTAGTGAAGAGATGGAACAACAGTGTCCCTGGGAAATGCATTGTTTGGGGGTATCCTCCCGAAGGAGGTCACTGGTGCTGGAGCTGAGTCGTGAGGAGGAGGGAGAGGAGGCCAGGCACCGAAGGGCGGGAGTGACAGGGTGGGCCGAGGTGAGGGTGGGACAGAGTCCTGAGAGGCAGGTGACAGAGCAGCCAGCAGCCTTGGCTTCAGGCAATGTGGTCCTGCCAGTGTGGGTGACGCAGCGCAAGTTCGCAGGGTCTGGGGAAAAGCAGGCCACGATCAGATGGGGGCCGAGGGGCTTTCCCCTGCTGGGGAGTTGGCCAAGACACTGTCCTGGAACTGCTTCGTGGGCAGTTGGGGATGCAAGTCTGAGGGCTTTTCTTAGAGCCCTAAGTAAAGATCAGAAGCCTCTGAAGACCCATGCATCATCCATTCCTCTTTTGCTCATCTCGGTTGCAGAATGAGAGAATAGAAGCATACGGGGGTCAGCGAGAGATCAGGACATAGAGGATCATAAATTGTGACCCTAGGGGTGCCTGGGTGGTTCTGTTGGTTAAGCGTCTGCCTTCGGCTTAGGTTATGATTCCAGGGTTGTGGGATCGAGCCCCACAGCGGGCTCTCTGCTCAGCAGGGAGTCTGCTTCTCCCTCTTCCTCTGCCTGCTGCTCTGCCTGCTTGTGCTTTCTCTCAAATGAATGAATGAGTGAATGAATGAATGAATGAATAAAATCTTTAAAAAAAAAGTGACCTTATAAAAGTGTGGTCAAGTAAGGAAGATGATAACAGCTGGAGCAGGCAGGGGTATAGGGTTCAAAGGGGATTCTTTCTTGCAGAGTTGAAATGCCATCATATGCATGGCCCAAGAGTTAAACAGGCGACAGAGAGAGAGAGAGAGAGAGTCAGATGCAGGGGAGACAGTGAGGAACAGATAAGAAGGACAGGGACGATGCTGGTGCTGAAGGGTCCGTGCTCACTTCCGACCACCCAGTCTTCTGAGCCTGCGGGAAGACTGCAGAGCAGAGTGAAGCCAGAGGTGGACTGTAGTGCAGGGCTCGAGAAGCTGAGAGCGTTCATCCCTGATGGCCTCCTCTTCCTCAACGTGGGGGAGCAGGCTAGGGCTATCGTCTGACAGGAGGGTTTGCCGTGAGTGACAGGGTCTGAGGGGCTGCATAGAGGAGCCATAGAAGGAGCTGACCAAGGAGAAAGGCAGGAATAGCCTTTCCCAGAACAGAGTGTGACACATGATAAGTGTTCAATTAACAGTCAATTACAAAATAATGTCAAGGGGTGCCTGGGTAGCTCAGTGGGTTAAACATCTAACTCTTGATTTTTCAAGTCATGATCTCAGGGTCCTGGGTTGGAGCCTTGTGTGGGGGCTCCATGCTCAACCGGGAGTCTGCCTGAGACTCTTTCCCTCTGTGTCTCCCCCAACTCTCTCTTTCGCTCTCTCTCTCAAATGAATGAATCTTTTTAAAAAAATGTCAGAAGAGGGGTGCTGGGTTGCTCAGTGGGTTCTGCCTTTGGCTCAAGTTAAAAAAAAAAAAAAAACGTCAGAAGATGGTTGAAGAGCATCAGGAACCCAAATGAGGTTGGCAACCATGGATTTATCATGGTGTCAGAGTGTGCGTGGTGGTTCTTCAGTTTTCAACCTCAGAGATATGTTACTTAAAATAGGAAGATGGGAACGACCCCAGTGTGGCCCTTGTCATGGGCAGTTGCGAAATTCAAGAGTGGAAGGGAGTAAAGGACATCATTCAGGCAGTGGTCAGGGCTGAGCCAGGAAGGATCTGACCCATTAGGATAAAAGGGAGGGGTTCAGGGGTTTGAGGTAATGGAGACATAAGGGCTGGAAAAGTGTGACCATCACTTTTTATTACGTACCTATAATGCATACCATAAATACAAAAGTTTCCTCACTTCTTAAAGGATGATATTTCTAGGTTGTTCATTCTAGGCTCTGTAAGACAAAATGAGAAGTAGTCTAAACGTTCCAACAACGAAATACAAGGTCAAGGTGGTAGTGAGAGAAAACCATCCATGACATCTTTGGGAGTCAGTGACGGTGTCACGTCTGACTCAGGTAAATACACATGGCTGGGAGAAGTGTCAATACCCACACGTATTGAAAATCAGACCTGGTGTTTTTCTGCCTCTGAGAGCCATGGATTGCGCTGACTGCAGATTGACGGCTAAAATGCGTACTCACCCCTTTAAAAATGTGAGGACCTACCATGCACCAGTCAGTGTATGGGGTACCGCTTCCGTGCAGAGTGCCACGGGTAACGAGAAGCCATGGGAGAGACTCCCCGACCATCAGACTGCTTTCTCGTGTGACTTAGGAGAAAGGGCCAACTAACCTTTATGCCTTTTAAAACAAAGCATGTGATCAGTGGCCGTGTGAGCGCTGGAGCGTAAGTAGTGTAGGAAAACTGAGTAGCCCAGGGCAGTCAGGAAAGCCTGATGGATTTGGAGAAACGTTAAACGGTGGTTGGAGGGGAAAAGGATGGGAAGCTCAGAAGGTACACAGCACACCCTTGGTTCATTACCCTTTGCCATGTTGACTACCATTGAACTACATTCTAGGCTAACTTGAGAACTGCAGGGAAGCCTGAAACTTAGCTTTGGGATGAAGCTTTAAAAATAATAATAATGGGACGCCTGGGTGGCTCAGTTGGTTAAGCAGCTGCCTTCGGCTCAGGTCATGATCCCAGCGTCCTGGGATCGAGTCCCACATTGGGCTCCTTGCTCGTCAGGGAGCCTGCTTTTCCCTCTGCCTCTGCCTGCCATTCTGTCTGCCTGTGCTCGCTCTCTCTCTCCCTCTCTCTCTCTCTCTGACAAATAAATAAATAAAATCTTTAAAAAATAATAATAATAATAATAAAAGTGGATAGAAATAAACATTTAAAATATCTTAACTGAAAGAGCCAATCAGTTTTTCCATGACTAGATCAAGTGGTAATTTTAAATTCAGGAATATGGAAAAATTTAACCTTCAATTCCAGATTTGAAGGCTAATTCAGGGAGAAAATCCATTAAAGCGATGAAGCCATTGAACAATAAATCTTTATTTTGTAGAGAATACCGTGAGTGCTGGGAGGTACATCATCATTTCTGTGCCTTGGGATTATTACAAACACCAGCATCTTTCCCCCAAGAGTTACAAGGTTATGGTTTGTAACTGACTTCAGGGCAGGGGTGGGTAGGAATTTATGGGATGTTAGCCTTCCAAGAAGATTGAGGACAATTTTTTTTTTTTTTTTGGATGAAGATTCTCAAAACAACCCAGGTTTTAAAGTAGTTGAGTGACTCTTCCCCTGGAAAAATAATTAGTTCTCAATCCTGTAGAATTGGAACATTCAATAGAGCTGTCACTAGAAATGGAAGGAAATGAAAATGGACAGATAACGCTCCCTCCCCAGGAAGGGTTTATAACAGAATACTTTGAATTTCACACAAATGTTTTACATTATTTCATTACGTTTACTCCAGTACGTTTCAATTTGTTGCCTGGAGTGTGAGTAAATTGCAACTTTCACTGCTTTAAAAATTTTTGTTGTTGTTTTGGGGAGTCATGGAGACTTAACACACTGCAAATTTCACTTCTAATAAATGACACTGAAATATTTTTAATGCCCCAAAATAATTGAATGAGCATTTTAAGAGTCTTGTAATATAAATAAGAAATATGAAAGCCATGGGGCGACGTGGTAAAGCAATCATGGTTCTGTTGGTTTTTTTCTGCTGGAACTTGGGAATTAACTCTATGTCATCTGTAGTTCCCAAAAACTGGGAAGTGTGTCTGTTTAGGTCTGATTTTGTCCTTTTCAGTATTTCTAATCTCAGTTGTCTTCACTTTAGGACCAACATCTCTGCTTATCTGAGGTCTATTTTTTTATATTCCTCTCATGGGTTCAGACATGTTCCCAGTGAGTTATGGATGGGATATTTTCGGACCTTCTCAGTTCTGCACTCTGGATTTTTAAGATACTCAGTAGATCGAACAGCTTCAGGGAGCCTAAGTAAACTCAGCTGCGTTAAATGTTCATGTTGATCATAAGCTATGTCCTGATTTTGGGTATGCTTTTAAGACGTTAAGTGAATCTTAAAGTAAGGAAACTTGATAGATGTGGGGAGATTTGGCAGGTTCCCAGGGCGTTGTTAAATGCATCATGGGCCCTAGTTCCGTGCACTGGGTGAAACTCATAATGGATTTTGATTACTATGCTTGGCAGTTAGTGACTTATGAAAGGCAGGACTATGGGCTTTTTCCACTTTAAATACTCTTTGAGGTGTTAACAGAGGGCATTCTTAAGTTGAAGGGAATGAAACAATCATTATCTTTCAGGGCTGTGTTATCCTTTGTAGAGAAGTCAACAGCTTTCTGTGTAAATAATCAGCTTCAGCATACCTAAGATTTGGGTTCTGTTTAAAGACAAAAAAAAAAAATCTATAGATATGAATCCCACTTCGAGGTCATTAGACAAACTTCAAAGTGTTAATGCTCAGGAAAAGAAGCCCAATTTTGAATTTTTTAAAAGATTTTATTTATTTGAGAGAAAGTGAGTACGGGGGGTGGAGGGGAAGCAGGGGGAGAGGGAGA